>NC_091750.1:55744588-56044588 GCF_043380555.1 Nothobranchius furzeri
GTTACTGAAAACAATTAGGAAAAAAATATCAATCACAGACAAATGCTAGTCAAGAAAATGCGTAGTTGACAGGCTGTAATAAGAGAAAAGGTTGATAATTGGGTTAGTTTGACTCTCCACCCTGTGCAGACACTGTGGTGACACAAGGGAATGTTTCCCCTTTAACAAGGTCGGGGTTATACCGCCTAATGGAAAGAGGATGTTCCTCTGCCCTCTGCTCTTCAACTCTCACCTCGTCTTGCTCGCTTGTTTTCTCCCTTTTTTCCCTTTTACTTGTTGCTTTGCCCAAGCAGCCATTTTGGGATGTACACATTTATTGCCTCTGAGTGCACGCCACCAAATGTTTTCTCTGTTTTCCAGAGGGAGTTAAAAGGTTGGGTCGGTTTCAGCTGCTTGACGTGTTGCTTTTAGCAGCACAATGAAGAGAATCGATACAGCTTTAACAAACAGAATTTAAAAAAAGGAAATGTTTGTGGAAACGTTGAAGGAACTAATCTATTCGTCTTTGTTTGAATCAATGCATCGCTTTTGAGGATCTACAATTTAAAGTATTTGCATTTGACATTTATTGGTGTGTCGCCTCATTTGTTACAAAAGAAAAAGCATTTCCATAAAGAGATATTTTAAATAGTCTCTTTACGGTCATGGCTTTTCAGTTATGGCTTTGTTTCTGACAGCGCCGGTTAACAAAATCGTGCCTTTCTCAGTTATAATCCCTGCAATTAAGCGTGTAGGTGCGGCTCCATTACCTCAGACAGATTAGTAATGACCCAGGAGAGAATATAATTGCTTCTTAATTTGAAGTTGTGAAGTGCATGAAATACCTGAGGCCCAGCCTGCCACTTCAGCAGTGGTTAGTTCGTGGATTAGATGTTTTTTTCTTTTGCCCTCTGGTTTTCATATTTTTGTTTTAGAAAGCTTTTTGCACTTGTTTCTTGTTTCCCGTGTTTCTTGAAAAGGGTATGAATCTGGAAACGTAGAGGAGGAAGTGCACTTCAGTCTCAAGGCAAATTTTTGTTCTGTGCAGCAGGCTTCTTCTTTGATTGCACAACATTTGTGACCTTTGTGGCTTCTGATGAATGATATGCGAACATCTTGCTTCTGATTTGCTAACAGCAACACAACTCTTCCACTGCCTCTATTGTCTTTTCTTCCTAGGGTAAAAAGTGCAATGTTGATGTTTTATCTCCACAAAAACACAAGTATGAAGGAGTCCTGTCATGTTATGGAGTTGCTAATGCTAACAGTTTGCTTCCACTAGCCAAGAAGCGCTTTGCTCCAGCCTTGATGCTAAATCACCACAGTCTACCATGATTGAGAGCCAAGGTGGGTGTCCATAAATGCAAATATTTCCCATGTGACGTAGAAGAGACTGGCGTTTTGTGACCCAAGTGTTTCCCTGTCTGTTTTCGTTTTGGCGGCTAATGCAGGAAAAAGAAGCTGAAGACCATTTCCAGGTTCAGCATGCATGTGAAACTCAGGGTAACTGGTTGCATTTCTAAAATAACATGGATAGGGTTTTCTCAGAGAACCTCCACTTTGAATTTTGGAAATTTTACTTTCAAACAATTTTTGTGAGCTACTGCAGCGACAGCTTACAGCAGTGCTTTGTCGTAATGTAGTCCCAGCTCTAAATCGGCTACTGAAAATCCTTCGTGTTAGTTCTTACTTTTCATTAGCAGTCAACATGATTATTGAGCTCACCAGGAATAACTGGTGTCATTATTGAGTAAATTTAATCACTTTTGCATGCAAAATGCTAGTTCCAGCTATTCACTTCCATTGTTTATGCTAAGCTAAAGCAGACAGACTGCTGCCAGACCAGGAGAATTACAGCACTGTTTACAAACTTACCTAACTCTGAGGAATACGGAGACAAATTTTCAATTAATGGTGGAATATCCCTTTAAAGGACATAATCTCTGCCCTTTCTTGGTCAAAGCTTCACAAAAAAGCAGCTAAAATGCTTTTCTAATGGTCCTTTCCACATAGATAAAAATGTTGAAAAGACACAAATGGCATTATTGATGGTCCTTTGGTGTGTCTTTTATAAAATTTAAAAAATACAACAGGTTCATATATAAAATTAGCTGTAGACATTTTGGTTTCTGATTGCTGACGGGGGGATTAGGCTGTTATCACACAGACCAAATGGTGAGACTGTAACACCTTTGATTATTAGAACATGACATCTGTCCACTAATTCTATACAATTACAATCCTTTGAGCTCAAGTTCTGTCGACTTCTGCCTTTTGTCTCCAGAGAGAGATTTTCCTCAAAGGTCCATTATCAACAAAACAGCACCACCCTTACATCTCAGCACCAACTAATCATTATTTAACTGCAGGGATATTATGGTGTGGAGCAGCTTAGTTACAGCAGAACACAAACTCCTAGTGAACACACTGGTTCTAGTGAACTGGTAGGAAATGACACTTTGACCAGGTGGCCTCTGTGGGTCACAAAGGAAACTCCAGTATCAGATCTGAGATGGATGTCCATTGTTCAAAGACGACGGACTGAAGATCGACTAAATAAAAAATTACTGCACATTGCAATTGACTGTAACTGGACTGGGTCAATATAATCTCTCTTAGCTGATTCAGTTTTTCACGTATGCTGATTTACTTTGTGACTCCAACTGATTTTTCCTGATAAAACCTTTTTATTTTATTAAATGTCAGATTTGTTGAGTTCACATAATAAAACTTCAGTGAAACGAACATGAACTATTTTTTTCTCGTCTCAATAACTGAATTAAAGTGGATTAAACTGAAAAAAAATTTATTCTATTGAACACAGAATGGTTGGTTGATTTAAAGTGTGTACTTTTCCTGGCGATAGGGGCAGTTGATACCTAAACTGTTGCAAGCCAGCTGTATTTTTGTGTTGGACTAAGACCTTATCAACAGATGCCCATTAGGGCCAAAAAGGCCCGGGGAATGCAAGCTTCAACAAAAATGACAAGCACATCAGACTCCCTTTCATCACTGGCAATGAGTGAAGAGGTAAATGTGTAAAACAACAACGTTTATGAATGGTGAAAGTTTTGTAACCATTTGTTAAAAAATCAGTAAATGTGTTTTGTCCTCAAGGGCTCCCGTAGAAGGAAACATGGCATCTAATGTGGCGTCGCCCAGAGAATTGGTGTTTCTCAATGTCAAGGCGCCTGGCATCGCAAGGCGATATCTTACGAGACCAGGCTCCTTGCTTACAAGGACACTGTCCTTCCTTGGTCAAAGAAAACGGCTAAATGAAAAAAACTTATGTGACGTCATGTGGCATGGGAGAAGACGTTATATTTTATACGTATAAATTTCAATATAAATGTATAACAAGACTTTTACTTTTTAAATAGTGAATATACTGGTTAAATTAAATATGTAAGCGAGTTACTGCCTGTTAGCCACCAATGTTGCAACTACTAAGCAACTAACCAACTTCTCTGGATCTAAAAAAAAACATTTTAGATTAGTTGACTTACATTTAAAGAGCATATTGCAGGTTAAATGCTTTGTCTAATTCATATAAAATGCTGTTGAAAAAAATACTATTTGAAATGTTTATTGTGGGTATTTAATTTTAAAATGCATAACAGCAGAATTTTCCTAGTACGAAGTGGCCTTTTTCAGCAAAGCTTCTAAAAAGGCTCTTTTTTCTAAAGCTGAACCTCTGACGTAACCAAAGGGAGTTAGAAGCTAGGCGCTGCCTCAGCTCAGTGTGGAGAGTGGGTAGTTTTAGGGTAGAGAGGTCACGTTATCGAGTCAGTGTGTGTGTTTACTAGTGTTGAATTGCGTTCATGTTGATAAACTGTAGTTTGTGAAGGCTGTACCAACTCCAGTCTGTCTGGACATAGAGTCCGTGGGTTTCCAGATAAGAGAAACAATGCCTATATCTCTGTGCCTGAGGGTGTTTTGTGCAGCTGAAAAGACGGACTTCTGTAGCCCACTTCGGTTGGTACGGAGACAGGGAGTTCCGTGCTGGGTTCCAGAGACCCGTGGTGGGGTTTGAAAAATTAAACGCGGATTTCTGGAGCTCAGATCACCGTCAGAAACAGGTCAGAACCGACCACCAGAAGGGAGCTCAGCGGGCCAGCTGGTTTCCGTGTCGTAACCGCTGCCTGGACCACCAGAAGAGAATGCGCGGCTTTTAAAAATACCAGCTCGACTTGATCGCTGGTGTCTGGGTCGGATCCAACTCACAGAAGCCTGCGTGAGCTCCAGAACTTGATGACAGGCATCTCTCTCCCTCTCTCTAAGCGCTAAACTACGTTACGTGAACGGATATTAACGAGTATGAGACAGCTGACGGACGCTCATTAGTATTAATTCATTCACTGCCATTGATGACAAAAGTCGTCATTTGCATGTTTTTACTGTGTGTGCATTGGAACGAGCCCCTGCACAGTGAGAACAAACATCCCAGCTCTAAAGCCGATCTTTATCCGTGTACGTCACACGTCACGTGATCAGGAAGCAGAAAATCCATGTGTTAGGAGATCTTTTTGGGACGCTGCTGTAAAAATAAGTGAGGTGCGAACCGGAAACGCTTCTGCCGATCACGATTCTACAATGGATTATGAAAGAACATGCTCGAAACGCGTGGATTCTTCCTGATGTAAGAGGTGGCTCCTCTCTTTGTTTTGTCAGTTTGGGCGTTGACATCATCCTAGCGCAACGTTCTGTGACTTAAAAACAGGAAAAATGCTGAAAAACGCTGACAGCGAAGGGCTTTTCTGATCAGGAAACGGCTGGCAGTGAATGAGTTAATATTATATTAACTGATCGATACTATTTTAATTGTCTGGTACATGATAGTAATCTGTACAGTATTGTGATGTTAGCACACGAGTTTAAGCTAATATCGTTAACTCACCTGCTGCTCTCCTGCTGCTTCTCCTCAATCTCTCTGCTTTGGCCGATCGTTTCTCTCTCTGGTTTGTCTCTGCTCTCTGGGCCATGTAGCACACTCACAACTTTATGGTTGTGGTCCATCACAAGTAGAATTCTAAACATTTGAAGTTTCCTCTGTGTCAGAGCCAGCATTAGAATCCATATTTTTCTCTCAGTTGACGTCACTTGGTTTGCACAAAAAAAAAAAAAAAAAAAAAAAACGTTCTCACAAAAATTTCTCGAAAAGCCTAAATTTTGTATGGATGTGTAAAAAAAGGTTTCAAAGTAGTTTATATTAAGTTTCTCTAAACATTGGTTCATGGGACTGTCTAACCTGCAATTTGCTCTTTAAACTTGAAAATTTCCTCCGAAGTAACTGCTGGCTTCTGATCCACCATGCTTTTGAAAATACCGCGGTGTATATAGGAAATTTTTGACCAAGGCTAGGCTACAAGGCACCTCCTGTGTATCCTTGCTCAGCCAGCTAAACAGCTAACGGAGAACACACGCCGCGGTAGAACATGAACATTGGAACACGCCTTGGCGGTTCCTGATGACATTTCTCCTAGGCAACCGGGGCGGGACAAAGACATCAAGGCAAGGTGCCTTGGTATTTAGAAACACCCTTCGACCCGCTCCCATGTATTTTAGACCAGATTTTTATGGTTATATGTTATGAAGCCACCAATATTTTTCAAGAACTGGGCATCATTTTCAACAATATTTTAATGGATATTTCCAGAGATTAATTTAATCAGTAAAGTTTGTTAAACTAACAGTTAAATTCAAACCCCATTTATGATTGCTAAGATCCCTGAATGGAACAATATTTTTTTGCCTCAGTGGTCAATAGGCTTTCTGTCTTTTTCTTGTCAGAGATTTTTAAGTTCTCCTCTAAAAGTGACCATGTCATCATGAGGTTCTGGTTTGAGTTTTGCATTTAGGACAAAAACACTAAAACGTTACAGCCAGTGTACACAACAGCGGGCAACGGACTTGAACCAACGTAAACTTCAAAGTCCTGCAACGCAAACAGAGTGCTTCATTTTTAGTGGTGTTCCAGGGAATTTGGTGTTTATATATATATATATATATATATATATATATATATATATATATATATATATATATATATATATATATATATATATATATATATATATATATATATATACTTCCAATTCAAACATGCCTGAGAAAACTGGGTGCAGTTTTTAAAGTCAATCATCCACAGCCATTTGTTTTAATTGCTGGAGTAGCTTTGTTTGCTTTAGGTTTTTAATGCTGTGATGAGATGAAAGGTGAAATTTCCTGTTTGCATCAAAGACACGTTTCATGGCATGTCTCAGGTTATCAAGTGCATCTCAGGGCTGCTAATTGCTTTAATAAAGCTCACGTTTCTGACTCACTTTTTAAAAGAGAATAAAGTTACCTTGTATTGTTGTTCTTCAAGTAATGCTTTTACCAAGAGATGGTATTATGGCTATATTATCCATATCCAAGCACAGAATAAATAAAAATATTTGTATGTGCCACCGCTATATCTGGTTAGATTCTACATTGTTTTGCAGTTTCTTGAAATACGGTTGTTTTAAAAACTAAAAAACATCTATCTTGATTTGAAGTTAATTATTTTCCTATAATTTTACTGCCTGACTTACCCTTAATGAGGAAGCCCTTTTCTTTTACCTCACTGATGCTTGTTCATTCTGATTAATGACTGAGTCTGCCCATTCTATGAAACCCCTGATTAAACAGACACCTTCTGCTTTTATTTCCAACCGTATAAAACAGGAAATAAAATGGCATAACAACCCATTACCAATGCATTAAATACAATTATAGAGCCTACTTGGGTGATTTGCTTATGTAACCATAGCTTGTAATATCCTAGACTCTCAGTGTCACACATAAATGTGCAGAAGCACAATCACATTGTGTTTTACACAGAACTGCAGCAGAAAAACAGACTAGTTGGGAAATAAGTCAACCAAAACATGAAGCTGCCATTGAACTGTGTGTGTGTGTGTGTGTGTGTGTGTGTGTGTGTGTGTGTGTGTGTGTGTGTGTGTGTGTGTGTGTGTGTGTGTGTGAGAGAGAGAGAGAGAGAGAGAGAGAGAGAGAGAGAGAGAGAGAGAGAGAGAGAGAGGGGCAGGCTGGCCTCTCTGTGGAGTTTCCACTCAATTTCTAACTTATTAGGAGTTAAAAACCTTTTCCTGTTTCATGCAGCAGACCTGGATTACTTAGTCTGTGGTTTGGCTGAGTTTTATGATCAAACACTTCATATTTTATGTCACACTGACAGTTGGACCATTAACAAAAGTTCACATGTCAAAGATGTTAAGGCTGCTTACCACTAGCTAATTATCTGGATTCAGGATTAGACTTTAATGTGTTCTAACAAACAAGAAATGTATCACTTCTAATGAGCCAGAGTGGCTCATTAGAAAATTTGGATACTTCTATTTAAAAAAAAAACAACTTTTCAGGCACGTAGCAACATTTCTCCTTCTGTTTGCTTTGGGTTTCTGTGTCATGTTGACAGATTATGAAAAGCAAGACTGAATAAATATTTGAGTAAAAAAAATAAAATTCTTTGGCTGTTGACTACAAAGTGATTATTTAAAAAATTAAGATTTAAGTACATTTAGCTCTGGGAAGTTCCAATGGTATGTAAAATATTTTCAAAATAACCTAATGATGTTGAAAATAAAGATGTACAATCAAATGTAGACACCGTTCTAATTAAATAGACTAGATATCAAGTGAATGCTGAATTTGAATGCAAATATGTCAATTTGACACAATTTCTTACAGCTAAAATGAATATTTAGATTTCAACAAAACAGAAAAAGCTTACTACAAATAATTGGACGTACCTTTTGCATTTTTAAATGTAAATCAGCATATTTAGCTTAAATGTAATGTTTTTCTTAATATGTATTTTTTATTTACAAATTTTCACAATATTTTTTACATATAATTTTATGATTTAATCCTCAATGTTTAGGTTTAATTTTGTTTTAATTTATATTCTAAATATTTAGCTTTAAATGTACATACATTCCAAAAATCATATCTTCATGTGTGAATATTGGGGTCCGATTATAAAGATTTTGATTGACCTTCATATACATATGTCACAAACTCCTCCCGCTGACTTCATTCCAATCATTCCTGCCACCAATGTGGCGGCTGATGTCATCACGCGACACTACTTAAGGGAGTGCCGGCGCTTCATTCATTGCTCAGTCATCGTTCTCACCAGACTTTGTTCCGAGTCTCCAGGCTAACCAGCCCTCTAAACCTTCAAACTAAACCTTCAGGAGATAACCACGCTGGTTATTTCCATCACTCCGCGTCTGGGCAACAGATCCTCTCAGTCACGCTTCAGATCTGCCAACGAACCTGACAACATACAGTTGACTGAATAAAAAAATTGTTAAACAATTTTGCTTGAATTGTTTACAGTTAGCATATAATTTTAGATTTCAATCCAAACATTTAGATTTAACTTCATATGTATAAGGAGAGATTTCTTTCTGAGTATTTAGAATTTAATTTATATATTTAGATTTTCACCATAACCTTCATTTTATTTATGTATTCATTTTTATTTATTTATTTATTTATAATTAATTAATTAATTCACATATTTTTAGGAGGATGAGAAGCACTTCAGAAAAGAATCATCTTGTCTTCAAGTGGGTTATCCATAGAATTAAAATGGCAATAAAAGATCCAAGACAACATAAACAAAGTAATATCCTTAAGGCAAAGCAAAAACATGAAATAAGACAAAAATGAACTATCTAACAAGTGCATTTAAAATGTATGAATAATAATAATTATATTAGCTATTATTATTATTATTATTATTATTATTATTATTATTATTATTGTTATTATTATTATTATAAATAATAACATTATAATAACAATGTAAATAAAAAATAATATTTTTCTTTTTATCAATACATAAATAAGTAATTTCTTCTTTTGATTGTGTTGATATATTCACCACTTCATATAAAAAAGGTCTTAAATGTGATTTTATCAACTTTCAAAGCAAAATGTCAGGGCACACTTTTTTTCCTTTTTCAATTACATGATCAACTAGTAACTAATTTGAACAGAAGTCAAAATGGCTCATGCTGCTATGGATGCAGAACCCGCTCAACCAATCCAAGAGTCTCCATCCTTCCAACCCAATGCATCTTGGCTCATTAAAAAAGCTAAGTGGGAAACCACAGGGCTGCTTCACTTGGAAAAAAAATAGAAATACATCTAAACTTCAGGTTTCTTACAATCAAAGAAACCACATTTATGATTAAAAGCATTTTAGTAGCCTAAGCTAAAATTGCTTACACATTTGCCGTAATTTTAACTCAGACTCTGCAGTTATAAAGTCATTGGAGAACAAAGATTTCAGTTAAATAAATATACATCTCTTACAAACCAATTAGGAAGATAATCAAACATGAAAGTGAGGCTGAAGAGTAAACCGAAATGACAGGAAAGGAAGAGAAAAAAGATGTTAAATTATGTTGATGAAAGACACGTATGATGAAAACAGATAATGTATGAATAATACGCCTTGCTCTCTTGTCACATCATGTTTTATTCAGTGGCTGCCTTTTATTATCTGCAAACCTCTGTGGAAATGTCTTTCTGCCTCGTTCTATCTGTCATCGTCTTGCATTAGCGTTATGAGCTAAATCGTGGAGGCAGGATATCAGATTTCTTATAGAGACTAGACAAAGATGGATTGTGAATCAAAACAGAAAGAGAGACCTTGAATCAAACAGTTAGAACAAAAAGAAAGGGAGGGAGTGGAGAGAGAGAGAGAGAGAGAGAGAGAGAGAGAGAGAGAGAGAGAGAGAGAGAGAGAGAGAGAGAGAGAGAGAGAGAGAGAGAGAGAGAGAGAGAGAGAGAGAGAGAGAGAGAGAGAGAGAGAGAGAGAGAAGCAGAAGGCCAGTCTGGTCCCTTTGTGTTGGTCTCTAACACAACAAGGAAACTCTAACTGCTTCCATTATCATGGATGCACCTAAAGTAAGACGGAGCAGTTTCATCCACCCTACTGGTTAAAAGTGGAATTACAACTGATGTAAACAACCCTGCTGTAGCTAGCGCTAACAATGAGCTAACACTAACATGAGCCAACTAATACTAAAATAAACAGGAAGTAAGAAGCTCCACACTTTTGGACAAAAATATCATTACTCACCTTTCCAGTAACAACAAAGCCAGGTCTCCATCAGTCCAATTTTGTAGCCTCCTTTAGCTCCCTCAAACTAGTGTAGGCCACACCAATGTTCACCCTGATTTCAGCTCTTATAGCTTCGCCTCCAAAAAGCAAACTTCTTTTTCATCTTCTTGTGTGTTTTGTTGACTTAACTTCACTGCTAGCATTACAGCTAACAGCTGTAAAGCAAGTAAAGTGCTCCCCCTATAGGGCCCCTACTGCTCCACAAAACTCTTAAGTGCAGTATCAAGCCAGTAGAGGGCTGCAGAGTGGTGTCAAACATGAAACCGGTCAAGTTTCAAGTTATATATATATATATATATATATATATATATATATATATATGTGTGTGTGTGTGTGTGTGTGTGTAAGGTTATGAAGTTCATGGTTTTCAACTCCATACAGCTGGCCCCTGGGCACAATAACACCGTGTAGAAAAACCAAGGTCGGGTTGCTCCTCAGACTGTTTACATTCCATCAGAAGAGTCCGAAGGAGAAGAAGAAGCTTTACTTAATCAAAGTACTTTATTTGTGATTAAAATTATTAAGCAAAACAGATGTTGATCAACAATAATCAAGTGAATGATCTGTGAAATAAATATGTCATGAATTATGTTTAATGAAACCAGGACTACGGTGCAGACATACTGATCCTCATCTCCATAGAAACGCATGACACATTGTTCCAACCAATCAGAGCTTTCGGCTGCCGCAGGAGAATCTGGTGTTGACTTCAAGTGTCCAATCTACTGTACTGAAACTTATCAACAATTCAGAGATATAAAACAAGGCAACGCCATTTTAAGTCAGTTCCATTTTGACTTCAGTTCTATTCACCATCATCCTAAAGACAAGCGCAGCCTGGCCGGATGTGTTTTCTTTAAACTAAGAACTGTGAAACGGGAGATTTTCGTCGTTTAACAACCAGACGACGTCCTTTCAAAATAAGAGCACCTGCTGACGCCGCTGAACGGTACTGGGTCGACCCTCCAGACGGGCTTTGAAACGTTGTGATCGCTGCACCGACAGCTCCACCGTACATCCGAGGTTTCCAGACCCGGCATTTCCTGATCTACCTGGGAGACCCCCACTGGGTACGTACACGGCAAAATAGTGGCTCATGTCATCACTTTATAAGCCTCGTGATATCTAGTCATAACAAAGACGACCAGATTCGATTACGTCATCCTAGAGAATCTGAACCAGACACACACACACACACACGCACCAACACAACATCCGAATCCATTCTCAGGATTGTGTGTGTGTGTGTGTGTGTGTGTGTGTGTGTGTGTGTGTGTGTGTGTGTGTGTGTGTGTGTGTGTGTGTGTGTGTGTGTGTGTGTGTGTGTGTGTGTGTGTGTGTGTAGTAGCTCCAAATCTGAGACCATGGTTCTAGACCGGAAAAAGGTGGCTTGCCAACTCCAGGTCGGGGGAGAAGTCCTACCTCAAGTGGAAGAGTTTAAGTATCTCGGGGTCTTGTTCACGAGTGAGGGTAGGAGGGATCGGGAGATCGACAGGCGGATTGGTTCAGCGTCTACAGTGATGCGGACGCTGAGCCGATCTGTCGTGGTGAAGAGGGAGCTGAGCCAGAAAGCCAGGCTCTCGATTTACCGGTCAATTTACGTCCCAATCCTCACCTATGGTCATGAGCTTTGGGTAATGACCGAAAGAACGAGATCGCGGATACAAGCGGCCAAAATGAGTTTCCTCCATAGGGTGGCCGGGCTCAGCCTTAGAGATAAGGTGAGGAGTTCGGACATTCGGGAGGGACTCGGAGTAGAACCGCTGCTCCTCCGGAACGAGAGGAGTCAGTTGAGGTGGTTTGGGCATCTGGTCAGGATGCCTCCCTGGGGAGGTATTTTGGGCATGTCCTGCTGGCTGGAGGCCCCCGGGTCGACCCAGGACATGTAGGAGAGGTTACATCTCCAATCTGGTCCGGGAACGCTTTGGGGTCCTGCCGGAGGAGCTGGTGGAGGTGGCTGGGGGGAGGATGGTCTGGAGCTCCCTAGTTGGAATGCTGCCCTCGCGACCCAGACCCGGATAAGGGGAGGAAGACGATGACAACGACGATATGTAGTAGCACTACACTAATAAAGGGACACAGACTGGTTGAGGCAGTCAATATGGACAGGAGGTTCCAGTCAGAGAACCAGGCGAACTAGAAGTATTCTCAGTGAATTCATTGGCGTTGACATTAAACAGCAGACTCTTGTAACTGGAGTAGGATACAGTATGTATATGTGTGGTTTCTAGGAAGAAACAAAGTGACTTCCGTAAGTTAAATAATCCAACAAAGACATAGCCAACACCCACTGCTAACTCTTCAAACTATAAACCGATACTCGAGTAACTGAAGGTACGTTACCAACTTAGCATGGAACTCGTAGAGCTAGCTTTAGCATTAGCAACTAACGGCAGTCATTTAAATAGAGAGGTGTAGCGTAACGCCTGACGCCGTCAGCGTCTACTCGAATTGTGGAGGTTTGTAGATGGTTGAGGGCTTGCTGATCCAGCTTTGACCTGGTCACAACTTTCTCCGAGTATGGCAAGGTATCTAGTTGCCATAGGTGCTGTACGTGCTGGAACAACTCAGTGCTTGTTGCTGTCGCAAGGTATAGGCATTGAGTTGGGCGAGTTGAACCCTGCATTGGAGTCATTAGGCCTTGGAGACACCAGCCAAGATGAGTACATACGGTAATGGGTTTGTCTTTGGGTCCCTTAATGATAGGCTGAACTGGAGTAATAAGATGGCTCATGTCTGACCCAATCAGTAGCGGAGGCTGCACATGGTCCACTGTGGGAAGAGGTAGGTCTCTTAAGTGTCTGTGGTTATGCTGTAGTGCTGCTATTGGGTAGTTGTGCTCTGCAAAACTTAGTCCATCAACAGAAAAGGTGTTGGAGATGAGATACTTCTCATTCGGATTGGTGACAGACAATACCTCAAAGGAGACTTAACCCTCCTAGTTGTTTCACATTCTGGTGAATGTTTTGTATAGGGAGAGTCTCTGGGGTGCCCTGTAGTTTGAGGGATTGTAGGACCGATGCTAGTACGATAGTCCTCTCTGAGCCATCATCGAGTATAGCATAGGCTTCTAATGCCTGCTTGCCGTGGTGGATGAGAATCTTGACTACCTTTAGCATCACCTGCTGTGAACAGTTTGGGCGAGCAAAGTAGACTTTGGTTGCTGTAGAACTTGTGGTTGGGTTTACATCAGATGTGTATTGGATGGAATCGTGGAGTACAGTGAGGTGTAGCTCTTTGCAGATCTTACAGGGCCGTTTAAGGGTACAGTTCTCTGTGGCGTGACTGCGGCCACACTTCCGGCACCGATTTCCATCCTTTATCCATTTTACGATCTGATTAGGTGTAAGCTTCTTAAACTTATCACATGAGTTTAAGGTAGTGATCCTTCTCATCACAGTGTGGGCAATAGGGCTGTGGTTTTGGAGCCGATTTGCTATGAGTTGGCTTGGAGGGAGTTGTATCATTGTTAACTGTGAGAAGCACTGGAGTGGATCGTTCCCGATATGCGTTGGGGTTCTTTGCACTCTTACTTAGGCTGTGAGGCTCGGGTTGATACAGAGCTGCAGCCCGGCTTGAGATGCGTTTAGCTTGGGACTTGACCTGGAGCCAGGCAGCGAGATCTGGTAGTGTGTATGTTCTGTCTGAACCAGACTGCAGGATACTCTGGTTGAGGCAATACTCCACAAAGCTGTCATGGTAAAAGCTCTGATTGTATGAGCTGCCTTGGTTGGCCATATTTGTCCTGCAGCGGTGTATGGATTTGGATGATGCATATAGGCCTTTGTGAGTTGTAATGTGCTGGGGAATTTTATGTGACTCAGTAGCACTTGGTATTCGTACTGCTCACTAAGATGGCTGTGATTGTCTAATAAGTTGTCCAGTGCCATCTTAAGGAGGGCAAAGTCACTCTCCCGCCCACTCTCAAATACTGATAGTGTTGGCTTAGGTATGACAAAGGCAGCAGCAATAAACATGTCCGGTCCGAGTTGTGGCTGTGGACCAGAATAGGTGGTGGGCGTTGGCGGAAGGGCTGGGTATGGTGCAGGAGTGGCATCGGGGCCAGGGCCGGTAGAGTATGTCCTGGATTGGTACCTGTACATGGAGGGTACAACACTGCAGAAGACGGGATGTTGTGGGATTCCCTCTGGTGCTGCATCGTGGGAGGAATATCGGATGAGAAGGTAGTTTGGGCTGTGCTTGGCTGTGGCCAGGGGACTGCAGCAGCTGACATTGTCCCTTGACCTTGAGTGGGCTGTTGTTGAGTTGTAATAGGCGAGAGTACGTTGGCTGCTGGAGAAGGTGTACTTACTGATGGGGATGCTGGTGGGGCCTGCACTATGTCTGTGCATTGGGCAGGATTCTGCGCATCCCTGGATGGATTATTATGAGAGTGTGCTTCAGGCTGAGGGACTGCGGCTGAGATCAGGTGTCCAACTGATGCTACTGGACCTGTAAGTATTGAGACCTGGTCGTCTTTGCTAGTGGTGCTGATAGTGGAGAGCATGGAGATAACTAGTTTGGCTAGTTCTACGTCCCCTTCTAGCTTTTTGAGATGACGACTCTGTTCTAGGTGCTTGCTTATAGCTTCTCTAGCCTGTAGGGCTTCCTCTTGAGCTAGCTGAGCTGCCCTAGCTTGTGCCCGTATCTGCTGGAGCTCACGCTTGGCTAGTGTCTTCCTCCAGCTACTGTTGTAGATCATTTAGTTCGCGTTTCTTGACACTTTCTTCTAGTAAAGCTGCTTGCAGCGGTGAGAGGCTGTGCAGGGGATAGCGGCCAGTGGAGAAGGTGGTTCGCCACCCAGAATGTGAACTGTAGCTGGTTATAGTGCTTGTAGCTCTCATCGAATGGCTTCGGTATTTGCTATTAGAGTGGGATGAAGCGAGTGGAGGCTGTGAGCTGTGCACGGAATAATCTACTTCATAGTCCATTAGGTGCTGGGGTAGACAAGTCACTCTCTGTGGTCTGCTTTGTTCCTCTTCCATGGGTGCAGGATCATTCATTTTCTGTTGGTTTAGCCTCAATCTGGGCTCAAAGGACCAGAATTTAATGTAGTAGCACTACACTAGTAAAGGGATACAGACTGGTTGAGGCAGTCAATATGGACAGGAGGTTCCAGTCAGAGAACCAGGCAAACTAGAAGTATTCTCATTGAATTCATTGGCGTTGACATTAAACAGCAGACTAACTGGAGTAGGATACATGAATGTATATGTGTGGTGTCTGGAAAGAAACAAAGTGATTTACGTAAGTTAAATAATCCAACAAAGACATAGCCAACACCCACTGCTAACTAAACAAATTATAAACCGATACTCGAATTACTGAAGGTTCGATACTAACTTACATAGAACTCGTAGGGCTAGCTTTAGCATTAGCAACTAACAGTGTTGGGAGTAATGCGGTACAAAAGTAATTAATTACTGTAATGCATTGCTTTTTGCTGTAATGTGATAATGTAAGGCATTACAGGGAAAGAAAATTGTAATATTTACTCGGTACAATTGTCAGTAACGCGGTGATTACAATGCATTTTTAAACCCAGAATCAAGATGTGTTCCTTAAAAATTCAAATTGCGGGAAACCCGAAGAAAGATCCAGTATCTGCATATATTGCGTCATTTATGGACTGAGCTTTGCGGGCAGAGAGGACGCAGCGGTAACGGCTCAGCTGCAGCTGCAGCTGCACGCGGCCGCTGCAACATTCACAAAATCGCTCCACTAAAACAAAATAATTCACTTGCGATCGTTCATATCAGCGCATATTCTCTGGTATTTTGTGCTTTTCTGACGTGCTTTGCCTCAGCTGAGTTCATAATCTGTGCCCCAGTGATTTCAACTCATTACTGCTGGAGCGCCGCGCATGTGAAGATCCCTTTGGCTGATTAGTTAGGAAGTAGGAAGTCTAGGAAACAGTTTTTTCTGGAAGACGGAGAAAACATGCAGCATGCAGGAAGGTTAGAGAGAGAAAGGGCAGGAAATTATTCAAATAAAATCAAGAAAAAAAGAAAAAAGTAGGTAGATTTATCCCCAATACACATTTTTACCAGTGAAAAGCAATAATATATAAGCATTTAATATTTATACATGTGATAGAATCAGATCACCCCAGAAGTCAGTCCCACATCCAGGGCCGTATCAAGGTATTTGGGGACCAAGACAAATAGGCTTGGAGCCCCCACCACCTCACTCCCTGATCAGTTAATATAAGATGGCAGCGTGCTGAGAGTACAGATTGTTGTTGCTTTTATTTAATAAACAATCATTTTAAAGCACTGTTATCATATCTGACTGTTTTTAACAGCAATCCTAGCTCAGACACCACATCACCTTCCACATTTATGTCATGAGCTCACTGAGCGTCACATTACCAGATTCATATTGAAGTTGTACTGGTGAAAGTAACTTAAAGTAATGCAAACGTAGTGTACTGCCTTACATTTTAAAATCAGTAATATTGTAATGTAATGAATTACTTTAAAATGAGGGTAACAAGTAATAAATAATGCATTACAGTTTTGAAGTAACTTGCCCAACACTGGCAACTAATGGCAGTCATTTAAACACTATAAAAACATGCTAACAAATAACAACTGCGACTGACGGACTACCAAACATGAAACAAACTAGCGAACATAAATATTCGCCTTTAGTACTCACTTTTATATCCGTCACGCACAACATATACAACGTTAAACCAGAAGAATGTCCGTCATAAATTAAAGGCACGGTCTGGAAGCACGGAAAAAACATTAGTTCCGCTCGGCGGAATATTAGTTCCGCTTCGGTCTTTCAGACTATATATATATATATATATATATATATAACTATCATTTGCATGTTTTTAAAGTTTATCTTCGTGTACAGCTCCAGATGATATTGCTTTCTGAATGTCTTCATTGGCCAAATTTCTCAGGAATCACAAACTGATTTTACATGAAACTCTGGAAGGGATACCACAATCTACAACTGCCTGGTGGCATAGTTGTTAGCACTGTTGCCTCGCAGCAAGAAGGTTATAGGTTCATGGATGTTTTCATTGGCCAAATTTCTCAGGAATCACAAACTGATTTTGCATGAAACTCTGGAAGGGATCCCACAATCTACAACTGCCTGGTGGCATAGTTGTTAGCACTGTTGCCTTGCAGCAAGAAGGTTATAGGTTCAAAACTTGGCTGGGGCCATTCTGCGTGGAGTTGCATGTTCTCCCCATGCATGCATGGGTTTCCTCTAGGCACTCCAGTTTCCCCACACATCACAACATGACCTATAGATTAACAATTGAACGTCACTTTGGATTAAAATGTCTGCCAAATAAATAAACAAAATCAATTCATTCATTTCTGGAGTTAATGGAAACTCAGTCAGATTAATATTTTGCTAAAAATGTATACATTGTCATGTTCTGTGTCGCCTTGGTCCTCAGCCCCCTCCTGTTCTTCCTCAGGTTCTCCTCATGTGTCTTCTTGTGTTCCCCAGCTCTCTTTAGGCTTCCCTCATGTCTCCTCCTAGTCACTCCCTTATAGTTTGTGGCTTGTATTAGTCCTCCTCACCCCGCTAGTCATTAGTTGTTTATCTTTTTGCCCTTAGTCTTTAAGTTTAGTTATTTAGCGCTTTTGAGATTATGGTTTATCTTCCTCCTGCTTTAGTTATTCCCCCATCTAGTTATATTAATGGCACCCGTCTTGCCTCCAGACCTCACTCCTCACACCTGTCACCTTTTCCCGATTGCCTCCCTCTTCATTAAAAGCCCTGTCTTGTCTCTCAGTGTTTGTTGGTTCATTGTCGATTCTGTCTGCATTGTTCGTTCCCCTCTCGCGTTTCCCGAGTCTGTGCTCATGTGTGAGCTTTTGTTTGTTTTTGAGTTTTCAGTTAGTTGTTGAAAGTTAGTCTTATTTTTGTGCTTCGGATTTCGGCACCTCCTCCTTTAATAAAGGAATCATTTTCTTAAACCTTTCCTGCCTTGAGTCGTTCTGGGGATTTCTGCATCTTGGGTCCAACCACCTACACTCATCGTGACATATATAAGCCGAGTCCTTCACAGCACATACTCTAAATATTGGTAGATCAGTGCAAAAAAGCAAGAATTCTATCTTGTTGCATCAACTGTTATTAATAACCTGATTGAAAGGCTGCAGACATTTGTTTACTAAAAAAATAATGTTTTCTGTTCTTTTGTTGAACAATAGCTTTAAAAATATCTGCAAACATTTCTAGAATTCCTCATGACAGTCCCCAGGGTCTTTATCATCATTATCAGTTTTATGGGTTACTGGACTTTTTAAAATGTTCATTTTTAGTATTCACACACAAAAGCTTCATTTTTATTTACTTTCAGTAAATAGTCAATGTTTTAACCCTTGGGTATTTCTCAAGTTCAATGTTCCACTGAGTTTTTTGCTTGTTTCCTGATTTTCCTAACATTTTATTTTAGATTGCATGATTCCTGTTATAAAATGACTCTTTGTGTGCTGTTATCACATGACAAACATCCAATAAAAACACAGTAAAATGTAGTAAATCACATATGTGTCTTGATTCTTTAGATTTTTTACCCTCTAAGTTTGGAACTCTTCATGTGACTGAGTTCTGTCCTTTAGCAACGACATTTTTATTTTTGTGTTGGTGTGTAGCATCTTGGTGCTTGTATGTTGTTATGACAAAATTCAATATTTTACAAATGAAAGCAATGTAAACTAAATAAATTAAACTGGGAAAGCAAAGCTTTGATTCCTCTAATTCGTTATTATCATTGTTTGGTCTGAAGTCATTTATACAAGAGCGCCCTCTTGTGGTCAAAGTAAAACTCACCACATCCTTTTTTTCCCCAGTTTTTTAAAGTACAAAATATAAAACACTGAAATAAAAATAGAAAAAATAAACATGAAACATCTTATATTTGTCTTCATGGTTTATGTAGTAAGTCATAACTTTTTGACAGTCAAAAATGCAGCACAGAAAAATACATCTGAAGATAAAGAACAGTAGGGGGACAGCAGTAGCTCTGGAGGTAGACTGGATTTTCCAGTAATCAGAAGGTTGCAGGTTCGATCACGGCAGAACAAGAGAAAAGGCTGCTGTTCTGTCCTTGGGAAAGAGACTTAACCCACCTTGTCTGCTGGTGATGGTCATAGGGACTGGTGGCGCGTGTGCTCGGCAGGCCTCCCTACATGTTTTTATGTATTTTACCTGCCTTCACTGTGTTTTGTTGATTTGTTCAAGCATTTGGCTCTTTTATGTACAGCACTTTGGTTAGCTGCCATGCTATTTTGAAATGGTGCTTTATAAATTCTTTGGTATGGTGTGGTATCATAGCTCATCCCCACCAGTGTGTGATTGGGGGTTGTAGAACCACCCTAAGAAGGCGCTATACAAAAACAGGCTATTTACCATAGAAGTCAGAAAGCATGCAGCTATTATGATGCTAAAAAGGTTCTTTAGGCCCTAATGAAATACACAGAAGTCATAATTATAATTCTCTTTAGATATTTCCATTGCAAAAGACAAAGAAAGTACTTTCAAATATTTTATATATAGTATTTAAATATAATAAATTTTTTTTTTTTTTTTTTTTACCGTGTCCTGTCTGGCTGTGAAGCAAGCAGAATTGATGTCTGAATGCTGGTGACAAGCCTTACAGATTTATTCTCAGGTGGAGCATCAAAGCGTTTGCTTTTAATGTCACGCCTGATACTTAAAACTTTATTGTTATTGTTGTTGAATGCTTTGTAATTCCGACCAGACACGGAGACAGAGGTGAAAGAGAAAGGAAGAGAAAAGGTGGAGAGAGAGGAGGGTGGGGGGGGGGGGGGTTCCACAAAAATAGACAATGAACAAGAGTCTGCTTCTACACCTGCAGAAAAAGACAAAAAAAAAAGGACACAAAAAAGGGGCACAACAACAATACAACAAGATCTACCTATCACTGCATCAACTTGATGAAAAAAAACAAAACAAAAAAAACAATATATATATATATATATATATATATATATATATAAAATCAACATTGCTTAACTGAAGAATCACGATAATAAATCACAATGCATTAAGTGCCCCCATAGTCTTAAGACATGTGTTGAACGTGCCCAAGCCCATACTTTTGAGAGCACCATGTGAGCACCTGTGTGTGTACACACGCTTGTTTATTTAAGGTTTCTCTATAGGAGCGTCCAACAGAGAGTGTGAGGGACCACAGATCCGCCCCCCAAAGATGCGCAGGAGACGGGGGGGAGCTCCAAGTCCCAGAGATCCAGGCGTTGCCCCAGAATGCAGGAACCCCAAGGAGACTGCAACCAGAAAGGCCCCCGCCCCCCTCGAGAGGCACAGAGGATCACCCCGGGGGGCCACAACCAGCAGCCGGCAGAGTCCCTGGAGGTATCAGCGGCAAGCCCACAGGCCCGCCCGCAGCCCCCCACCCCCTAGCCGGCCGAGCCCGGGACCCAGCGACCCGGGACCCAGGGGTGACCACCCCCGCCGGGGACCCAGCAGAGCACAGGAACCCAGACCCCACCAGGCAGCCACCGGGATCTATCAGGCCAAAATCTTAAACCCCCAGACCCGGTTGCCACGAACACTCAGGCAGACCATGGCACAAGTCCCCACACCAGGTGTGGCAGGGGGAGGGGGGACAAAGATCTATATCATCAAGAGAAGTTCCAGGAGAGGGGAGGACCCAAAGGCCCCACCTGACATATACAGTCATACACAAACACAGTCACACACTCCCTCCCTCATGCTCACACATGCATATACAACCCAAGACTTACAAAAATGCACGCCGGACACTCACTCATGCTCCCCATACACACCCTATTAACTCTGGTCCTGGTACTGCTGCACATGGGGTACAACCATCACCGGTAACCAGAGTTTGACCCTTTCTGCTGGGGTGCTGATGAGCAGGCTCCCCCACCCAACGCTGAGCACAGCAACCCACCAACCCAGACCCCAACCAGACGGCCAGATCTCCCTCCTAGCCTCCAGCCCCAGGAAGCCTAGCAACAACAGAGGTGTTGTGTGATCATGAGGTGTATTCCATGGCTGTGGTGAGTGGGCAGTGCGGGCATCATCCGGCATATGCCAGCTGATGCCACCGCACCACCCCACTTACACCCTCAGCCATCACTGTCTAAGTGCGGTTTAAAATTGGAAGTGGGCACCGGCACTCGGGAGGAGGCTGAAATATCCCCCTGCCAAATGCCGTTGAATGTGCTCACTCCCAAGGCCCTAAGTGTGTGTTTGTGTGGAATGTCGTCAGTGGAAGTGTATAAGGTGCAAATAAAATTGGGGGGCAGGTTGCCACAGGAATGCGGAAATGGGGTCCATACCCGCACTCCCTGACTTGCCCACCCCCCAAGGTCCTATGTGTATGTTTGTGTGATGATGTGAGGGAGCAGGAGGAGAGAAATATGCGGGGATGGGGAGGAATGGCTGGTTGGGCTTAGCCCTCCAGGGAGCCAGCTCCCCTACTGGCCCCAATAGGCACCTCTGTTGTCAAACTGCCACCCAGGGCATGGAGACCCCAGCCCATCCTGCCAGGGCCCAAAGCAGCAGCATTACAGAGCCTCACGGAGTCCGAGGGCACCAACCCAGCCCCATCCCAGCAGAATATCTATGCCCACCCCTGCATTTGCACAACTTCCAGAATATATAAGACATGGGACATCCAGGTAAGGTTTGGTCCTCCCCGTCCTGGACCTCCCCCTCCCCTGTGATGGAACGGCAGAGGAGCCAAGGTCTACCTGATGCCCCCGAACCCGGGCCAGGCACTGCTGAGTGTTTCTGCCTTCTTCCCGGCAGCATACATGTCAGGACCCGACCCCCAAGGCCCCACCCAGATCCCCACACGGGGCCGGCCACCCCCAAACCCCGAACCCCCAGGCCCCCACCCAGACCCGCCCAGGGGTATTGCAGCCGCCAGGCAGTGACCCATGGCCGCCGCCAAGATCCCCAAGGGGCCCCACTCACAACCGCCAACAGTCCACCCCCCGAGGCAACCCAAGCACCTCCAGAGGGGGGCAACAGCCCCCCAGTCCCAGACACCCCCAGTGAACCCACCTCCAGGGAACATCCGGATACTCCAAACTCAGACCCCACACCCCCCCACCCACACCATCCCGCAGGACAACATCAATGGCCCCCCACCCTCGCTATGTGATGGAACCGATCAAAGGAGCCCAGAGAGATTCATCTGAAGTGAAAGCAGAGGCTATATCAAGTGCAATATGATCTAACAAAATATTTCTATACTGGTTGATGCAGAGAGTTTCTCTATTTTTCCAATTCAAGAGGATAGTTTTCTTAGCGATGCACATGGCAGTCAGAACCACGTGAACCAAAGATGTTGCAATCGGGACATCGTGCAGCTGTCCCAGTAAACAAAGAGAGGGGGAAGTTGGGATATGACATTTCAGACATTTTGACAGATCCTCACATACTCTACCCCAAAATTCCTGGACAGGTGGGCAGGACCACAGTGCATGAATGTAATTGTCAGGAATGTTGTTTGTGCAGTGTGTACAGGTGTCAGACGACACAAACCCCATCTTGAACATCCGATGACCTGTATAGTGTACTCTGTGTAGAATTTTGTACTGAATTAATTGTAAATTGGGGTGTCTGATCATTTTAAAAGTTTTTAAACAAGTTTGGGACCAGAAGCCCTGGTCAAAGCTAACTGATAGATCCACCTCCCATTTTTCAATAGGGATTGCAATTTTATCGTCTATTTTGGACAGTGTCTTATATACTTTAGACAGTAGTTTGGGGGTTTTGAGATTATAAAAGTCTAATACCCTTGGTGGTGTTTGTAATTCTATTTTATTGAGCTTAAATTTTTGTTTGACTACAGATTTAATTTGGTGATATTCTAAAAAGCTATTCTTATCCATTCCAAATTGGAAGACTATTTGATTAAATGGGATGAAGTCCAATCCTTCATATATGTGTTCCAGGTATAGGATTCCTTTATTTTTCCAGTCCGGAAGGTTCATCATTTTGTTGTTTTGCAAAATGTCTGGATTGTTCCAGATAGGTGTGCGTCTGCATGGTACTAGTGAAGACTCTGTCATTTTAAGATACTCCCACCATGCTGTCAGAGAAGTGCTGATACTAACACTTTTAAAGCTTTCATGTTTTCTTATGCTTGAGCTAATAAATGGTAAGTCTGAAAGCTCTATCGTATTGCAAAGTGTCTGTTCTATATCTAACCAGGACTCATCTAATGGGTTATCTTGCAACCATCTTGGTATATATTGCAGCCTGTTGGCTAAGAAATAATAATATATCAGGTACAAAAAGACATTTCTGGTTTCCACTGAAAAGGAAAAATGGGTTTAGATGTGTTACCCAAATGCACAAATATCACTTTTAATGGCTATTAAATGCTCTTTTTTTTCACCAGAAGCCTGGGATGAAAACTGCTCATTTTCGAGCGAGTTCTCAAATCGTACAGCAAAATAGCAAATAAGATAACAGAGTCATTACATAATCACAAACTCATAATAAGAAAAACACACACACAAAAACAAACAAACCAAATACTACCCTGCTAAGCTGGGGCTCTTACATAAATACAAATAAGGGCTTATAAAGTGACAGTGTGTATTTTCCCTGGTGATAGGGGCAGTACATACCTAAATCATTGTAAGCAAACATTATTTTTCTGTTCAAATAAGACATTATCATCAGATGGCCATGAGGGTCAAAAATCCCTGGGAGCACAACCTCCAGCTAAATGACAAACACATCAGACTCCCTTTCATCACTGGCAACAAGTGAAGAGGTAAATGTGTAAAACAACAATGTTTTTATTATTGGTGAAAGTTTTGTAAGCATTTGTTACAAGTCATTAAATGTGTTCTGTACTCACGGGCTTCCATAGAAGGAAACATGGCAGAGTCGCCTAGAGACTTAAGGTGCCTGGCCTCGCAAGGCGATGTCTTGCGACACCTTGGTCAAAGAAAACGGTTAAATGGAACAGACTTACATCGCGTGACCGCGGCTTCCACGGCGGTCACGTAAAGTCATGTGACACGGGAGATAACATTATATTTTATATGTATTACTTTCAATATAAATATATAACGAGCCTTTTACTTTTTAAATTGTGAATATATTTGTTAAATTCAATATGTAAGCAAGTTACTACTCGCTAGCCACTGAAGCTGCAACTAAGCAACTAACCAACCATAGCAAACTTCTTTGGAACTAAAAAAATAATTTTAAGTAGTTGGCTTACTTTTAAGCTTGAAATTTGACCCCGAAGTAGCTGTCGGCTTCTGATCCGCCATCCTTTTGAAAATACCACAATGTATTCTAGGACATTTTTGACCAAGGCTAGGCTACAAAACACCTCCCGTGTATCCTTGCACAGATAGCTAAACGGCTAACAAACGGAGAACACACGCCTCGGTAGAACATGAACATTGGAACATGTCTTGGCGGCTCCTCATGACGTATCTCCTAGGCAACCAGGGTAGGGCCAAGACATCAAGGCGAGGTTCCTTGGCATCGAGAAACACCCTTCGACCTGCTCCCATGTATTTTAAACCTGATTTTTATGGTTATATGTTATGAAACTGCCAATATTTTTCAACTGGGCATCTTTTAATTCATTTAAACATTTCGATGGATATTTCCAGAGATTAATGGTAAAACTACACAGTGTCACTTTATATTATTATAGCAACATAAACAGACCCAGTATGCACAAACAGATGTGTCTCTATACCAAAAATTAGGACAAAAAAAGAGCCTCGCTATTAAAATAATTAGGCAGAGGAATCAAAAACAATCACAAATTGGAGCTTTGTGAAATAAACAAAGTGAAGAGATTGACCTCAAATCAGAGGGTAACTTGTTCCATGTAGCTATAGGAGCTTTAACAAAAAAGGCATGCCAACCCACTTCTTTTCCAAACTGAGGAATAACAAATAAGAGCTGATCATTAGGTCGGGTATGATATGGTATGGGTACTAACAAAACTTTCAAATGTAATGGAAAATCTAAGTCAATACATTTAAAATAAATTGCATCCAAATGGAATTGATGTCTAGCTTTCAATGGGTACCATGCAAGCCGTTCATACATGTGGCAGTGATGGGTTCAGAAAGGACACTGTTATGAATAACATCCAGCAAATGAAGACATGTAATGAAGAGTTCTGAGAAATTATGTCTGCATAGTCTAGAATAGAGAAACTGCCTGGATATGATTTCTAAAAGATTAATCTGGCTCAATCCAAACTTCTAAGTATGTAAATTTGTCAGAATATACATGAGAGGGGTCCATAACATCTAATTTCAGAACCCCACTTGCCCCAGATGCAGCGGGATATCTTCTAAACAGCATGGAGTATGTTTTAGATTTATTGAGAATGAGTTTATTATTGAATGAATCGATGCTGTACATTATTAAAACTAGACTGAAGGGTCTCCTGCAATTTCTAATTCATTGAATAGTAACATCCATTAGGTGGTGCTGTGTATCTGCATCTTCTTACATCATTTACTATCTTTTGCCCTTTAAGGTTAAATTAATTAACAGATATTTTCTTTTCCTTTTTTGGCATCTGTGATGAAAAATAACAGATTTACTTGTTTATTTCTTTCATCGTGTATGACCAAGAACACACACAGCTGGGGCTGGAGACTCACCATTTGTTTGCTGATTATTAATATTTTTTTCCTGTGCAAATTGTCATTATTTGTAAGAAAGTCCTTCATGCTCAAGTGGCTCTTGAGTCTCCATCCCGAATATTTATTTACTAATCACGTAGCTAAAATGAAAAGGCCAGTTTAGTGCAGATTCAATTAAAGACATGCTTCAGTGGTTTTTGTGTAAAGGAGAGATTTGTTGTGTGTGTGTGTGCTACACAGATTTGTTTTGTTCACAAGGAGTTCCTGCATGGCGTTTCTCCGGCTGATGTCAGGTTGTTCTGGTGTAGATGTTATCACTGCACCACAGTCAGAGCCTGTGTAGAGATTATTCACCCCAACAACGTAGCTTACAGTTTACTCCTCCTAAAGCTGCAGAAGTTCAGTGTTCCTGGAAAATTGGCACAGAAAAAGAAAAATGCATGCACCAAGACTGAAATGCAGCTCGTGTGCATTCAACCGCAGCCAAAACATTCTTTAGGGAAAGTTTTTTCCCCAGAGTTAATAATAATAATAATACATCAAACTTATATAGCGCTTGTTCAAGACACTCAAAGATGCTTGCATGCACTCTCACATTCACACACTGCTAATGATGGTAAGCTACTTTGCAGCCACAGCCGCCCTGGGGCAGTCTGACAGGGGCGAGGCTGCCATTTGTCGCCGTCGGCCCCTCTGACCACTACCAACACAGGCAAGTTGGGTGAAGTGTCTTGCCCAAGGACACAACAGCAGAAAACCCACCTGGTGGGTGCTGGAATGCAACCCATGATCCTCCGATCATGAGGCAACCCGCTCTACCTCCTGAGCTACTTCTGCCCCCATTTGCTGGCTTTAGTTGAATGGTAACAGTAGCTTATACATAGACTGAAGCAAATAGGAGATTTTGTTATATAAATGGTGTTTGTGGTTTTCTCTGTAAAGGCTCTTCTGGTAACAATATGTTTGATTTAAAGAGGACCTATTACGACTTTTTCCTAAGTTTTAGTAGTTCTATGGTGGACCAAAAACATATTTACAAAGTTCTCTGCACTTAATTCCTCTCACATGAAGCAATTTCAGCAGGTTTACTCTCGACATTTTCAGTAACTTCCAGAATGAGCCATTTCAGGCACTCTGTCATTTTAAGAAAACAAGCTGGAGCTGGCCACGCCCACCCATTCTCACACAGGCTGCTAGAAGCTGAGAAGCTCTGACATCAGGGAGGGGCTTGGTGTAAAGCTGCTGCTGTGATGAGCTACAATGTAGCCACAGCTGCCCCGGGGTACACTGACAGAGGAGAGACTGCCGAGCACCGGTGCCACCGGTCCCTCCAACCAAAGACACAACGGCAGCATTCTCTGCTGGAAGCCAGTATCAATCATACAAACCTTAATTTACTGGCTAACCCTCTGTACCTGCTGAGCTACTGCTGTCCCTGAAAATGTTCAATAACATGAGAAAAAAAGTCACCAAATGTATGATGAGGAAAAAGTTGCAGTATCACAAATAAATATTCCTACAAGTCTTTGCTTTACTTTCTAAGTAAAGCAGCTAGCTACATCCCTGTACCGACGCCAGCTTGTGCACAAACAGAAACAACTGGAGATTTATTTTGGGTGTGTTGGTTTCCTTTGTTCTTTTATGCAAGAGTGCTTTCTCAGCTAAAAAAAAAAACACTGCTTCTGTCATGCAGTTATTTGAAGTTTTAATGTTTCTACTGAAGGACAAATTACGACAATCTGGAACCCTGTACTCTTTTTTTACTAAACACCAGAGCTGGTTCAGTAGGTTCTCACACAGATCATACACACTGTCATGAATGATCAACTACCGGTATTACAAACAACCTTTCTGCAGCAGATTTCATCTAGAAAAGAGGAGAAATCGATTCAACAACAGAACAAAGCTGCATCAGTATTTAGAGATGTGTTTTAGGCAGCTGATGAAAGAGCAACTTATGGTTTATGTCAATCTGAACGAATATTACATGTTGCTCCTTTTACTTCAAGCACCCCTTATTTAAGTTTAAAATCGATTTTAGCGATATATATATATATATATATATATATATATATATATATATATATATATATATGCCTGTCAAACTGCTGATATACTTGGTTATTTTAATAACTAAAACCAAGGTTGATTATTAAAAAGTTTACTTTTTACCATGATAACATGAAAGTAAAACAGAAATACATTTCCCTAAGGTCAAAACCACAGGCAAGAAAGTGCTGTTGAGACAAACAAACAACAATTAAGGTTCCCTGAGGGCTTGATTACAATTCATGCTGGCATTCGTCTAAAATAAGAGAAAAACCACATTTTGTCTGGATCTTTAGCAAAGCTGACGTTTAGCTAAAAGTGTGAAATTGGACTGGAATAGGCATCTTCATTGCAAAGACGTGGATTTTTGGTGTGTGTGTGTGTGTGTGTGTGTGTGTGTGTGTGTGTGTGTGTGTGTGTGTGTGTGTGTGTGTGTGTGCTCTTAAAACATAGTTTCATACACTATTATTATTACTATTATCTTAATTTGAATCAGAGAGTATAGCCACGAATCCACCGGCAGTGGGATGAATTACTCACGTGTTTTGCGTTGCGTCATTCCACATTGGGGAGCGGTTCAGACGTGGTGCCACACCTCTCCCATCCTCCTCGCTGGACTCACGAGATCACAAAATCTCTCGAAACAAAGGTGAATGTTTGTTTATGCCATCCGCCTTTAAACCAAGAAGAAGGAGATTATGTTTGATGTCCTATTTAACTTTGTTCTTTTCCACTGTTAGAATGAAAAACACACCGTTGCACTTCTCCAAAGATGTCAAGAGTAAATAAGCCATTAGGTCACATGTATTGACGTAATCTAGATAAGAAATTGCCGCAATAGTCTTTTATTTTGAAAATTACCAGATGTTTTACATTGAAACCGTGTATGATTTCCTGCATAGCTCTATGCTACGTGCAGAAATTGACGCGTCCCAGAAGCAGCTTGTGGAATAAATAGAACCTGATCCTATCTTTAGAGGCGTGGCAAGCAGCCTTTGGGACAGACATGAAATGTTCCGTATCGCGGCCGGTTTGGATTTACCCTATAGATTATAATGGACTCTATTTGAAGAAGAAACATTCCGCTGATGCCTCCAGTGTGGATCATGTTACTCTAATGCTAATGCTAATGCATTTTTGACATCAAAACCTGACATTTTATTCTCATCATCAGGACCATTTTACAACCTGCAATGACGAATATGCAAAACAAAAAGTATGATTTGTTTTGGGCCACAGTGTGTTTAGAATATTTTACTCTTTGATGTTCTGATCAGCCAATCGGTGAAGTAAATATTTCTGAAAAAATAAACTAAAATAAGGGGATTTCAGCATTAAAAAATGTTGCTTTTGCTCCAAATAAATGAAAAATTCCAAATAAAAAGACCAAGTCTAACCGTTTTTCTTAGTAAGGATACTAAAGGTTTCATGTTTTTCATCACATCAGAGTTTGCCATTCTTAAATACTTCTTTTATCCCCATCTGTTTTTTAGGGAAGATGAAAGGCAGTGTATCAGCTCCTCTTCTCCAAAGCCACTCAGTTGCAGACCCAAGCAGTGGGAAGGATTATCCCTCTATTTCTATTAGTCACACATTCATAAGCCATGTCTCCCTCTCAAGCTTTGTGTCAGCAACTTCACATCCAGAGTGGAGAGACTTCTCATTATTGGTGGATTGAGAGGTTTTAGCTTACAAACGGAGAGCGCAATATTCTGAATGTCATGTCGTGTTTAAAGCAAAAAACATTTCACAGATTAGCACATGGTGGAATATGTTTCCACATCCAGTGCTGCTCCTGTGACTTCTTAATCACCCCATTAGTTCAACTCACAGAGGGAGGATTTTAGACATTTCTGTTAATTCCAAACATTTGCAAAGAAAGACTGTGGAACAGAGCCGTGTCCAGGACTTTTATGGGGTGGCCCATGTGGGGCACTTGTTTATACATGGGTGGCACCAATGGTTATGCTTATTTATTTATTTACACAAGTCGTTCATTTATTTATTTACTTTCTAGTGAATTTTGGAGTTTCACATTGCACAATCACCATTTTTTTCTATTCATCTTCTAGTTTTGTGGTGGTTAGCAAGTCACTTCTTGTTGCATTATTGCCACAAACTGGAGTTGAGTGGGACTCTAAATACTATTTATGTGAATATGAAGAAATAATATTAATACTACAGAAATGTTCTGTAGGCCAGGGCTAGAAGACAATGTTAAAGGTGCATGCTACCACACACTATTTTTGGAGTTTACAACTCAAACCTTTCGTCGACAATGTAAAGTCATTTTAAACTGGAACTTAGTAGGGTGGCACCTGGGGTGGCCAATCAGATTCTAAGGGTGGCATGTGCTACCCCAGGCCACTCCCTGGACACGCCCCTGCTGTGGAAACATCACAAACATCTGCACTTTTTCTGATTTTGTACTACTAACAGGCTGTTAAGTTTCTGAATATTTACTTGGTTGATGAATGCACTCCAACTTGTCATCTTTGCAGCTGCACGAGTGCTCTGCCTTTTGTGAGGAAAAATGATGACGTTAATTCCTCTTCTTCACTTTCACCCCATTTCAGCCCATTAAAATGAGCTTTACTGTTCAGAAACTAAAAATCTTTCCTTCTTCTCAATTATGTTCCAGTTTTATTTGGATTCAAAATTTCATTCACAAAAGCCCAAGTGCAGAATTTTATCATCAGTAGTTCTTTCTTCCCGATTTAAGCCCACCAGATCTTTTCATTTCCCTGGAAATGTATTTTGTGGTTTCGGTTTTCCTACTTGGTACAATGTATGGGGTTTTGAACTTGAGAGGCAAAATGGAAAGTGGTGCAAAATATGTTTAAAAGGCAACTAGGCAGTTTTGGTTTGCTTTTAGCACCCCCTAGTGTCTGTTTGTAGAACTGAAAGCAAAATGTTTCTCCTCGCTGTGCGATCGTCTTTTTAACACCTTAATCTAACAACTGAAACATCTTCCCAGCCTTCATTAGTGTCTACAGGAGTGATTCATCACTCAACTAAACAAATCAGCTGTGTTTATGATGTAAAACATGCAAAAACGTGCTGGAACCAGACTGCAGTGCCAGGTATGTCAGCTCAAGTCCCAACAGAGCGGCTCACCAGTCTGAAGTTGCAAGTGGAATATTCTGGCCACAGGGGAAGATAGGAGCTGGGTGACCATTCATTGACCTTGTAAATGGTCATTTTAGCTCATATACTGGCTCAGGGAAATTATTGAAAATTATGAAAAAGTTGCAAAGTATTCCCTTAAATTAATGCTTGTGTACTCAACCTTTGCTGTACTCGTGGTTTTTTTTCTGATTCATGGAGTTTGTTACTTTTATTACAATATCAGAAATGTCCCATTTTATTTTGAAACACAAAACCTTTCTCCACCAATTTACTGGCACGTGTCAAGTAGATACGAATATGTTCTGTGTTTACTTGTTGCAGTGACCTATGATGATGGAAATAAGATGTGCATGGTGGGTAAATGATATCGATATTGATGCAAATCGAAGAACAAGAATAATATACACCTTCTATTTGGAGCATTTTTAAAAAGGAGCTTTGTAGCACCGAGGGAATGAGTATGCTGTTTTTTTTCCGCTTGATGCTTAGCTGTGTGCCTCTTCATCACTGGTGTGAAAATACGCAACGCTGTTTACACCCCATCTCCTGAAAAGCGGTAATTACTAAGCAAGAAGAGAAACAGACAAACTTGTCAGATTAGGAGGAAGAGAAAAACGAGAGGAAGACTCCTAAAGAGAACGAGCGTAAGTGGGTGTCGATGAAGGTGATTATTATGTGTCTTCAACGAGAAGCAGTAGGGAATTAACAGGCTATTTAAACGGCTTTCCATGTTTAGTTACAGACTAAAAATGGACTTGTTGTTTGGCAGCTTGTAATTATCACACCCACATGTTTTACTAACAAAAAAATAAAATAAAAATAAAACAGCCACAGCCCTCGATGTCTGACGAGTTCAGAAAAACTAAAGTGGAAAACTCTGAAAAAGTTGTCAAAGACAGACAGTCTTGAATTACTGTTTGCTTTTGTTTCAAAGGTTAGCTGCTCTAAAAAACAGTTTTAATGATTATTTCTGATTATAAACAGTCACTTTGACTTTTTCATGCTGGCTGAACATGAAAATAGTCTCCTACACTTATCTCCTGCTTTAGCGTCTGATAGAAAATGGCCTGACAGATCTACGTCACACCGTCACTTAACATTCATGGACTCACTCATCTTGACTCACGGTGGAAGGCTGTTGTTGGTTTAACGTCCACAGCAGAGATCATCTCGGCTAGTAGAAGCTAACCATTAGCATTAGCAACTCCACCACACAGCAGAACTCCTCCAGGCTTGTGATTTTAGTGGAGATAAAACATCACGTTACAGAGGAAAGGAGTCAGTGGTAGAGTCGTACTGCTGTTATCCAATCAGAGGAGAGATGTCCAAATATCAGGATATAAGACACCAGATTCTGCCAGTTTCTCCTCCAGCTGACTCCTCAAACAGCACCTGAACTTTTAATACAAGGCATTCATTCCTACTAGAGACCACTGCAAATGTATTATAAATGTAATAAAGTTGACCTTTTAATAACTGAATTAAATGTGCAATTCTAGGTAGAAAAATTACGTGTGATGACTTCTTTATTAAAAGCTAAATATCAGTGCGGTGAAAACGGTGAAAAGTTACAAATTTGGTGGAAAATTATTAAGAAAAGAAGCAAATTGAGATTAAGGGAATGATCAGGAAACTTTGAAAAGATATTTCTGTGGAAAGATATAGACACATAATGTTTTCTCTGTTCTATATTATTCTTTGAACAACCTCAGTTTGGAAAAACAACTATTACTTTCTTAGCATGTAGAGAAGCATGGCTAGTAAGCTTCTGATATGCACTTGAAACTGCAATTAAATCTGTTTTCAGAACTAGCTAGCCAGCACCTCTAAAAGAACTTTCTATGTAAGACAAAACTGACAAATATAAACATTTTCAATATGAGCAGTTTTAAGGAAGAAAATAAAATTTACACAAAACATGATGAACTACCTGTCATGGTCTGCGTCTGCGTCTTCCTTCATGTGTCTTCTTGTGTTCTCCATCCGTCTTCAGGTTCTCCTTTTGTGTCTTCTAGCGCCCTCATGTGTCATGTCTGCATCTTCCTCATGTTCTCCTGGTGTTCCCCGTTTGGCCCCTGATCTTCAGCCCTCTAGGTTTCCCTCCTCAGACATCCCCCTCCCAGGTCCTGTGCTCCCTGGCCCCCTCTTAGTCACGCCCCTGTAGTTTTTCTTTCTGTAGTGTTTTCCTTTAGTTTTCAGCTTCCCCTTAGAATATTAGTTATGGTTCATGCCCTTCTGGTCTTTTGGTTTTTTCTCTTAGGTCATTTTCCTTTAGTTACAGCCTTTCATTATTTAGTATGTTTTTCCCACCAGTGTTTATTGTTTTTCTCCCCTCACTTTGATTAGTAGTTATGTTTCCTGCTCTTTTTGTATTAGGTTTTATTCTTAGGTCAAGTTAGTTCCTCCCTGATTAAGTAATTGTGTTCATCTGGTCTCTCTCTCCCCACACACCTGCAATTCATCTCCCTCTCATCCTCCCTGTGTATATATACCTTGTCTTTGTCTCTGTCATGTTGTCGGTCCATTGTTGTTGTCAGCGTTGTTTTGGTGCTCTGTGTGAGCTTTGTGTCTCGTCCCAGGTTTAGTGCTCTATGTGAGCTTCTTGTTCTAGTATCCAGGTTTTGTGCTCTAGGTGAGCTTTCGGTGTCCTGGGTTTCAGGACTTTTTGTTTTTGGCTTCCTGCCCTTCTTTGGATTTTTTTCATCATCTTAATAAAAGGATTTACTTTTATTATATCAACTCCTGCCTCTTGTCGTTTGGGGTAATCTGCATTTTGGGTCCTAACCATCTTCAAAACATGACACTACCTCCTCGAGTCTCAGAAAATACTCATCAGTCATCCATGAAGTACCCGATGTTTGAGTAATGTTACTTTACAACAAAACACTTCATAATCTGAAATACAACAGCATCAGAATAAAGCTTTTATTAGCGCGGTGTCACGGAGAACGAATATTTCACACAAAGCTCTGATCAAAGACCGAAATGAGCACCAGAGAATGTGATGGCCTGAGCCAGCGATTATGATTTCCTATTATGATACCTTTTTCATTTCTGTTCATGCCTATGAAAGAGAGATGGGGAGCTTATTATCAAACCTTTACAAAAGGCCAAAAGGTTGTCATTATTTCACTCTAATTATGCCATTTACAAGTGCAGCTTTAGATAATAGCACTGGTTTCATCTGATGAAAATGAACCACTGATCTCTCTGGAAAATGACCTTGGAGGACTTTATGAGACAAAGGAGAAACTCAGTGAACTGCTGGCCTTGGAAATAATTGCTTAGCATTATGCTTCACCAGGAGCCCTAATGTTTTAATGTCTATTATTCATTTTGTTTACGTGGTGTTTGGTGAATCATCAAAACAACTAAAGTGTGTACCAAAAGCATCAGCGTCTTTAGGCCGTTTACAAAGAGTTAAAATGAAGCAATGAAGCAGAGACTTGCTGGTCGTACAGATTTGTGGTTAAATATTATTAGGGTTGGACATCGTTTGATTTTGAACGATTCCGATTCCAATTCCTCGTTTCGATTCCAGTTCCTATCGATTCCCGAATCCAATTCTTTCAAGACATGACATGTTTTACACGAGCCAGCTAACCACAGGTCCTACTTGATGAAATAATCTTAACTTCAACATGAATTTTAATTCTATGAACAATAACATCACCTTCATTTAGACAAATGCATGTTTTGGAGAAAAAAGAAAAAGACACAGCACAACCAGTGTGTTTGTTACTGACCACAACCAAAGTCTGGAAGAAGCCTCTGGGATGAGAGGCTAAATGTCTCCAACATATCCAGAAGCATCCAGCTGTTTTCAGCTAAAACTCTCAGGATGATCATGTCCAGGATGACTGAGAACTACACCTCCATGCTGCAGCAGCATTCAGTCAGAACAGAAAGTGAAACTTAAATAGCTGCTGTCAGTAACAATCTTAACAGATTTTAAACATTAAAACTCAACAGAAATAGTTCAGAAAGGAAATAAAAAATGTTAGTTATTATTATTATAATTATTTATTGTGGCAGAAGCTTGTGTGGTCCACCACAGAGAAGCTTCTCTAGCATGATGACTTTAATTATTCTACAGGTTATTGTTCACCTTCTGACGCTCACACACACACACATACACACACACACACACACAAGTGTTGGTGAGCGGTTGCGTCTGACTGTTGACGCCCCGTGTGTGTTTTTATTTCTGCAGTGAGACAAACTCACCTCACACCGTCTAGAGTTTGTTCTTTAAAGCTTCTATTCAATTCCTCTACACTACAGGAGTTAAAGTTTACATTACGGAGGAAAAGTCCGGCAGACGCGTTTGTATGGCGTTTAAAGCGTGCCACAACCCGTGCACGCGCATTGGGTCCACAGCGCGCGTGTGAACGGGACTCGCGAGCGCAAATATACATGGCAGCGCGCGTGTGAACGGGACTCGCGAGCGGAAATATACATGGCGAGAGGTCATTTGTGCACTGAGAGGGAGCAAACTGTGTCTGTGAGCGCACAAGGATGTGCACAAGTGACAAACCTGCGTGCGCACGTTGTCAACGAGCACACGGCAGAGGAAAACGTGCGCGCGCGGCAGCCTCTGTGCGCGCTCGGCAGCCTCTCTGCGCGCTCGATTTCTGACTCCTGCTCGCTCAGCTGTAAGGGCTTTTGGCACTCTGGAGGCGTGGCCTGTGGCAGATCTTCTCTGCCCTCTGATTGGTTAGTTTACCCCGCACTTTACCCTCTATCTATATAAAAAAGTCTGAAATTCAGTAGTTGCTGGCATAGCTCAGCTGGGAGAGCGGGTGACTCTTGCCCCGGAGGATCCAGGTTTGAGTCCGGGCAAGGACAATGCAGTAGATGTCATGTTAATTTTTCTTAATTTCAGGTATTTTACAGTTGTGACCGTTCAACTGTCATTAAACGTCCGAATGTTTGCTGGGCAGTGTTTTAAAAAGTGCACATAAGCTAGATGGTTTTAACCATATAAAATTACATTTTTTGTGATACTGGAAAAATACATACTGAAATAAAACTACTGGTTGAAAACTTTATGACTGTGATTGTACAATATATGACTCACTAATACACTGCAAACTCCCTTAGAGTGGGGCTTCCAGAGAGAGAGAGAGAGAGAGAGAGAGAGAGAGAGAGAGAGAGAGAGAGAGAGAGAGAGAAAAGTTCTTGCCTCATTAATGTATTGTTTATTTTTTTCAGTATTTAATTGACAAATTATCCTTTCAAATAATTAATTGATGAGTTACATAATTGTCCATTTAGAATTGTTGAATGGACTGAGTAAAGTTTGGTGCACTTTATATATTTCAAAACATGTTTTTTTTAATGATGCATATAAATAATTTAAATGTTAATTTAATGAAATATTTCTATTTTTTCATTACCTCACCCTTGTTTTGACAAAAACGGAACCTTGCTGGATAATATCATGGAGAAACTATTTGTTCACAGTACATGGCTCAGTGAGGATCTGTGTAAAGGAGGAGATACTCAGAAATCTGTCTGCAGATTGTTACAACCCAGACTGGAAGTGGTGGGCTGTAATAAGAAAGGAGACCAAACAGAGGAGTGGGGGTTCAACAACTGATTTATTTAACAAAAGTAAGGATTTACTAAAGCAAGTTAGTGAACAGAAAATGGCCAGTGAGGACTCTCCACCACACAGGAGAGACCCAGTGAAAGCAGAAAAACAGTAGGCTTTGTAGGCAGCACCACACCCTGAGCCCAGGTGCCTCCAAGGCTGCTTAACGAGCTGCCTACAACAGAAGAAAAACACAATTAAAAACAAATGAAAACCCAATGAGACGGTGGGGGCATCACAACACGTTCAGGACTACCCAAACACCAGTAATTCTTGACTGCACTGATCTGCTTTAGTAAATCCTTACTTTGGTTAAATAAATCAGTTGTTGAACCCCCACTCCTCTGTTTGGTCTCCTTTCTTATTACAGCCCACCAATTCCAGTCTGGGTTGTAACAATCTGCAGACAGATTTCTGAGCATCTCCTCCTTTGGTATACAGATCCTCACTGAGCCAAGTACTGTGAGCAAATAGTTTCTCCGTGATATTATCCAGCAAGGTCTTGTTTTTGTCAAAACAAGGGTGAGGTAATGAAAAAATAGAAATATTTCAATAAATTAACATTAAAATTATTTATATGCATAATAAAAAAAACATGTTTTGAAATATATAAAGTGCACCAAACTTGACTCAGTCCATTCAACAATTCTAATGGACAATTATGTAACTCATCAATTAATTATTTGAAAGGATAATTTGTCAATTAAATGCTGAAAAAAATAAACAATACATTAATGAGGCAAGAACTTTTTAAACTTGAACATACCTACACCCACAAGTCTATTTTTACCTGGTTAAAACCATCTAGCTTATGTGCACTTTTTAAAACACTGCCCAGCAAACATTCGGACATTTAATGACAGTTGAACGGTCACAACTGTAAAATAATATCACAGGAATTAGGAAAGAATAATATGACATCAATTCTATGTTACTTGGACGGACTCGAACCTGGATCCTCCAGAGTGAGAGTCGCCTGCTCTCCCAGCTGAGCTATGCCAGCAACTGCTGAATTTCAGATTTTGTTATATAGATAGCTAGAGAGTAAAGTGCGGGGTGAACTAACCAATCAGAGGATAGGGAAGATCTGCCACAGGCCACGCCTCCAGAGTGCCAAAACTCCTCACAGCCGAGCGAGCGGAATTAGAAACCGAGCGCGCAGAGAGGCTGCCGCGCGTGCACGTTTTCCTCTGCCGTGTGCTCGTTGGCAACGCGCGCACGCAGGTTTGTCACTTGTGCACATCCTTGTGCGCTCACAGACACAGTTTGCTCCCTCTCAGTGCACAAATGACCTCTCGCCATGTATATTTTCGCTCGCGAGTCCCGTTCACGCGCACGCTGCCATGTATATTTTCGCTCGCGAGTCCCGTTCACACGCGCGCTGTGGACCCAATGCGCGTGCACGGGTTGTGACACGGGTCTGACGCGATACGTTTGTTTATATTTGGCCGCTGCGCGCCAGGTGGGGGGGGGACGGGGGGGGGGACGGGGACTCGTGCCACACACAGACAGCTGGTGTGATCAGCTCTGAAAAGCATTGATCACAATTTGCAGATCACGTTTATTTTTCACGGAGATCGGCCGCGGATTCCTCTTCCGTCGGCATTCTAGGAATCGAAACTAGGAATTGAAAAAGAAAAAACTGAACGATTCTGGGAAAAACTAACAGTTGGAACCGGTTCCAATCGATGCTCGATGCCCAACCCCAAATATTATCTTACCTGGTATTTTGACTAATCTTTAGCCTAAATTTGACCTCTATATGAACTCAGTCTCAGAGTAGCGTATACGCATTGACGGACATATTTTCCCTTCGGACTTCTTCATCACCAGGGGAGCGTCGGGCTTTCCTGGGGGTATCCTGCCACCACTGCTTCACATCTCTGGTCTACGATAGTGTATTCAGTGGCGGTTCTACATCGAATTACTCCCCGGGCGAGGCCCCCTTCGAGCGTTGTTTTATTTTTTATTATGTGAACATGATCAACATGTGTTTGTTGTTGTTCAGGCAGGCCACAGGCTGCAGTGAGCATTTAACAAATCCTAGTTTGAATCAGTAAAAAACGATTCAAGGACTTTTTTCGAACCATTTGAATATTCGTTTCAATATTTCAGTCCTATTAGCTCTGTTAGCAATTAGTTGACCGCATTTAACCGTTAAAATCCCAGTTAACTGGTTCAAAAAATTGAAAACATGCATCATGAGAGCTACATACCTTCATCTTTTTTTATTTATTTTTTCCCCTGAATTGGGCACCTGGTGGTTTTAGCCTTTTTATGTTCATCTCTTCTGTTTGGCTCCTGACTCAGTAAGTTTCCTTTAGTCAGGACTAAACAATTTGACCTTGATGGGGGTGTGACCACAAAATCGTTTTGTTTTTCCTTTTTTATTCGGCCATTTCACACAATTCAGAGAAACCTGAAAGAATGATAGGCCTGTGTTTATGATATTATGAATGAAATATGGAAGAACGTTAAGATGTGATTGACTTTAGCCACGTTAATACAGTTGATTCAGCCCCTGCACGCTCATTTCATTTGGGAAAGACGCAGAGGTGAATTCCCCCGCCGCACCCCTCCCCTTCCTGTTCTTCATAGACACACGGTGCACGTGAACGTTCTCAGTCAGCAGGAGCGCCTGCAGCTGCAGGGGGCGCCAACTTGCTGTTTCCAATCCAGATACTGTCATATGGCAGATAATAGAAAACCTCGGTGCGGCGCAGATTTCCTTTTTTTTTTTTTTTTACTCAGCGCTTGTGCGCCCCTTTTGTGTCATGAAAAAATGCCGCCCCGGGCAACTGCCCTGTCTGCCCGTGCCTAAAACCGCTACTGAGTGTATTTACCATTGTGGTCGTATATGTCAGAGATGTTTTAACATGGATAAAATTCTCTCTCATTCTTTTTCATCTTTTCATGCAGTCTCCACCTCTAAATTTCCCACCATTTCCGTACATTACCAATATTAAAGCCATGAAAACCACACACCGCTGCACTTCTGGAACGGTGCTGGGATAGTAAATAATCCGTTAGGTCTCACATATGTAATCTAAGTCTTTTATATTGAAAACTACTGGGGTTTTTACAAACCATGTGTCATTTCCTGTCTAGCCCTATATTAACTGCAGAAATTGTCGTGTCCCAGAAGTAGAACCTGATCCTATCTCTAGTGGCAAGCCACTTCTGGGCCGCCTGAAAATGTTCGGATTACAGCTGGTTTGAATCACCCATATAAACTATAATGGATTCTAACTTAAAGCATTGTTCAGCTGATGTCCTCGCGCCGCTGATGATTTCAGTGTGAAGTAGGGGTTACAGTACACAGTAAAAAACTGGTCAAAGAATTAGAATTAGAATAAACTTTATTAATCCCACAGTGGGGAAATTTACTTGCTACAGCAGCACACACACTTGTTCTGGTCCTGCTGGACCTGACTGCAGCCTTTGACACTGTTGAACATCATCTGCTGGAGAGGCTGAGAGACTGGGTAGGCCTATCAGGAACTGCTCTGGAGTGGTTCTCCTCTTATCTTTCTGAGCGCTCCTTTTCTGTGGCTGTCTCCACGTTTAGGTCCTCCACCACCTCACTTACCCATGGTGTCCCACAAGGTTCTGTGCTGGGGCCTCTGCTCTTCCTCCTCTATCTGATTCCTCTTCAGCACATCCTGAGTTCCTTCAAAGGAATCTCCTACCATCTTTATGCAGATGACATCCAACTGTACATCTCCTTTAAGCCCTATGAGATGTCTAAGCTGGAGCTGTTACACACCTGCTTAGACTCTATCAAAACCTGGATGGCTGGGAGCTTTCTTCAGCTGAATGAAGATAAGACTGAGATCCTCATCTGTGCCCCAGACAAGCTGGTTCCCAAAGTCAGAGACTATCTTGGTCAACTTGCTTCTCACACCGAACCTTCCATCAGGAATCTTGGTGTGACCTTTGACCCAGCTCTCACCCTGGATTCTCATGTCAGTTCTCTTGTTCGCTCTTCCTTCTTCCATCTCAGGAACATTGCAAAGCTGAGTCCCATTCTGTCCCGCTCTGAACTTGAGACAGTTATCCATACCTTCATCTCCTCACGCTTAGACTACTGTAACTCTCTTTTCACGTGTCTGAGCAAAACCTCCCTGAACCGTCTACAGGTAGTTCAGAATGCCTGTGCTCGGCTTCTGACCAAGTCCTCCAAACACACCCACATCACCCCGCTTCTCCTCCAGCTTCATTGGCTGGAAGCATTGTTGTTGCCGTTGTTCACTTCCTTGTGCCCATTCCCCGCTTGGTCATCTGCTTCACGTGAAACCACGCCCACAAAGAAGGTGTCACCCATGTCGATCTCTTCCACCAGCCGTACAACCTTTGGCTTTGCCTTCGTTTGACACTGTTAAGCAAAATGATTTCTTCCAATGCACTTCCAACACGTCTTTCCATACACAGGACACTACTTAGGGACATATCTGCCACCACAGCGTTTGGAAGAGTACACTGGATTAATCTCATCGGGTTCACTCTTCCATTGTGTCGTTACCATAGCAATCTACTCCCAGTCGGTCAGCTTAGCATTAGCAAACGTTTTAGCATGTTGCTGTGCTACTTCACTGGTATGACAGTCTCTCGGCTTCCTCTAGCGTCAGCTGTGCATCTCCGAGCAGACGTTTTCGAGTCCGTTTATCAGTCAGTCAGCATTGTTTACTTGATGTCCAGCGTGTCCCCAGCTCATCAACACTCCTGAACCAGCCGTGAGCAGCCAGTGATCGCTCCATATTCATATAAGCCGGTAGCGGCAGCCAGTTTGTTTAAATCGAGCGGTGCGCTGCGTGATCCACGTGAAACGGGTGTTGTGGGAAATTATGTTCCCCTGAAATATTCTGTTTCCCTAGGCAGTCAAGAGCAAATATTTCCAAATTCACAGAACTTATTGTCCATTATGAGGACTAAACTACCTCAAATAAAATAATGTTAAACTGAGTGAGATTACATCCTTTTACATAACTTTCTAAAATGATAAATAAGCTTGCTGCAAAAGAGTGAACAAAAATGTTTTACTGTATCTTTTTTATTGTTTTTAGGAGGAAATATAGATAAGAAATCACAAGCATAACATTATTACATTACATTGCATCATTTTCCCATAAATTTTTATCACAAATGTTGTGAAAATAGCCAGAAGTGCGATCTCCCGACACGGGGGACATAATATTTCAGGGGAACACAATTTCTCACAACACCTGACCTCCCGGCTGGCGTCACCCCTCCTCCGTGTGTGAATCGTGACAGCTTCAAGATCTAACAGAACTAGCTTGCTTCCTTCAGAACTGGTAGGCTGATAAAACAGTCATAATTATAAATGCTTTTTTAAAAAGGTTGAGTAGCTTGTTTTAAGCTTTGTGTGGGTTAAGCTACACAGGTTGGAAATCCATTATACAGTCAAACTCACAACTTTTGAACAATCAATCAATCAATCAATCAATCAATCAATCAATCAAAGCTTTATTTATAAAGCGCCTTCCGCAACCCTGTCAGGAAGCCCAAAGCGCTGAACATGGTACAGTTGTAAGTAATTATACTGAATAAATCAACAATAAAAGAAATTCAAATTACAAAATACAAATTACAAAATACAAAATGGAAATTACAAGATAGATGAAACATTCTGGTAAAATACAAATGTGTGAAACACAATTGGATTGAGTGGATGGATTGAGAGCACCAATGAAAACTGTGGAATGGATTCAACATAATAGAGGGCCATAATCAAGCATGTTCTGGAAACGCCAAGCGGAGGAGGTGTGTTTTTAGGTGATTCTTAAAGACTGGCAGAGAAGGGGACAGCCTAACTGAGGGTGGCAACTGGTTCCAGAGTAACGGTGCTAGGACTGAGAAAGCCCGGTCCCCACGGGTACGACACCTAGACCGAGGGACAGCGAGCAGGCCTTGGTCAGAGGAGCGCAGAGCGCGTGATGGGGAATGTCTGTTCAGGAGTGTGGCCAGATAGGGGGGACCACCACCCTGGAAGAAATGATAAACAAAGACGAGTATTTTGAATTGTGAGCGATAGGAAATCGGAAGCCAGTGCAGGGAGGCCAGAACTGGACTGATGTGGTCCCGTTTCCTGGTCCTAGTCAGGAACCTGGCAGCGCTGTTCTGCACAACCTGTAGGCGACGCAGTGTTGACTGACACAACCCTGCATATAGAGAGTTGCAGTAGTCAAGCCGAGAAATTACAAAGGCATGCAGTACCCGCTCCAGGTGGGCTCTCGACAGCATATGCTTGATTTTAGCAAGGCGTCTCAGGTGAAAGAAACTGGACCGGATTACAGAATTGATGTGTGCATCAAATTTAAGTCCTACATCAAGTTTCACCCCCAAACTGGTAACAACTGGTTTTGAGTATGGAGAAAGAGGGCCAAGATCAGCATAACGATCCACATTCCTGCTGTTGGGGTGAAAAACAATTAGCTCTGTCTTTCCCTCATTCAGATGTAGATAGTTGGACATTAGCCAAGACTTCACCTCATTAACACAGGAGACAAAGGACTGAATAGAGTGACCTTTCTCCTGACACAATGGAGAGTAAATCTGGCAATCGTCAGCATACAGATGGAATGATAGGCCATGTTTACGAAAGATTGACCCCAGAGGTAGCAGATAAATGGCAAACAAAAGTGGACCAAGGATCGACCCCTGCGGGACCCCCCACCGGAGCCCCTCCCAAGAGGAAAAAACATCACCCAGTTTAACACAGAATGTCCTGTTTTGGAGATACGATCTAAACCAGTCCAGAGCTGACCCTTTGATCCTAACCCATCGTTCCAAGCGATCGAGTAGAATCGCGTGGTCAACTGTGTCGAAGGCTGCTGTCAGGTCTAATAACAGAAGCAGCACAGATGCTCCGTGATCTAGTGATAGATAGATGTCATTTAGGACCCTCAGTAGAGCAGACTCTGTGCTATGGCCAGACCTGAACCCTGATTGGAAAACCTCAAACAGATCAGAGTCAGCTAAATGTGAGACCAGCTGGTGATAAACGACTTTCTCAAGCAGTTTAGATGTAAAGGGCAGGGTAGAGATAGGCCTGTAATTTTCTATCACAGAGACATCAGCACCAGGTTTCTTCAGGGTCGGACGAATAACTGCTGCTTTCAAAGCAGCTGGGACCACACCTGTGCTGAGGCTCCCATTGATAATCTGACCAAGTGATGGGCCAAGGCACGGAAAGGCAGCCTTCCAGAGACGAGGCGGTAGAACATCAAGTGGAGAGCCAGATGGCTTCTGCCTTGCAACTAGCTTACTCAGCTCAGAGTATGAAACTGTATGGAGGGAGCTCAGGGTAGGTGGTAATGGATGAACTGGAACAGGGTCAACAGAGTTACCAGAAATGACTGCTCTAATGCCCGACACTTTATCAACAAAGAATTTGTGAAAAGCTTCAGAGTTTCCAGCAGCTGTAGGAGACATGGTGCTAGGCTCCTGATACACCAGAACTGAGTTTAGCGTTTTGAAGAGAATCTTAGGATTATTGGAGTTTGTCTCAATGATGTCTGCAAAATAGGCCGTTCTGGCGGCCTTCACTGCATCCTGATAAGCAACCAGAGATGCTCTGAACAACTCACGCGAGACCTGTAGGCCATCCTTTTTCCACTTTCTCTCAGAGGATCTACACGCCCGCCTACAAGCCCATGTGACATCAGAGAGCCAAGGCTCCCTCCTAGGCCGAGACTTGCAAAGCTTGAGAGGGGCAACCACGTCCAAGACCTGATTACAAAGTACATCAAAGTGTTGTGAATAGTGATCAACGTTAGATGGATCTGGGTTAAAGGTCTCTAACCTTACAGACATACAGTCCACAAACTTTGAAATAGTTTCTGCATCCAGGGCTCTGAACCTAGTAGCTGGAGCTTCACACACAGGGACAGGACATGGCAACGTAACATCACAGAGTATTGGAGAGTGGTCAGAGAACACAGGAGGCAAAGTCACAAGGTTCATGACGGGGAGACCATAAGAGATAACCAGGTCCAGGGTGTGACCCCTGGCATGAGTTGGGGATGATACCCAATGAGTTAGATTGAATGACTCTAGCAAATTAAAAAAAACCTTTAGCAAGCACATTATCAGGACAGCAGATATGGATGTTAAAATCACCAAAAAATAGGACATAATCATATTTTAGGATGCAGTCTGCCACAAGATCACAGAAATCATTAAGGAAGTTAGAGTCAGTCTTTGGAGGCCGATAAATCAGCACAACGAGCAGGCGGGGGGAGATGCACAGCTCAAATAAGCACAGTTCAAAGGAAGAAAATGACATGGTGGGTGTAAGCTGTTTACAAGGAAAGCTGGATTTAAAAACAACAACCAGCCCTCCACCTCTGCCCCGTGACCTGGGGATATTAAAACACGAGCAGCCAGGTGGTATGAGCTCGAGTAGGGAACTTGTGTCGCCAAACGGGGTCCAGGACTCACAGATGCAGAGAAAACCCAGGTCATGGTGAATAAAAAAGTCACGAAGAATAAAAGTTTTGTTCAGCACAGACCTGGCATTGACCAAACCAAACCGGGGCTGCAGCACAGAGATTGCGCACGGACCCAGTCCCCTCTAACTCTGTGCCCGTAACCGAGCGCAGATTCGTCTTCGTCTTCGTCTTCCTCCGCTTATCCGGGTCCAGGTCGCGGGGGCAGCATCCCAATTAGGGAGCTCCAGGCCGTCCTCTCCCCGGCCTTGTCCACCAGCTCCTCCGGCAGGACCCCAAGGCGTTCCCGGACCAGATTGGAGCGCAGATTCTCCCAGCAAACCCCAGTCTGGCATGATCTTCGAGCCGATCGGCCGTGGCGCGGTGCCGATACACCATCAGAGCCGGCCGAGTTCCCTGGGCAAGGCGCCGAGTAATCCAGGAGACATCTCGGAACCATCGGGTCAGAAGCTGGGCCGGATCGGGCCAGCCGCTTGTTCAGGGATCCAGGCCGACGTCTCACGCGCCGGCTACCTCTCTTTCCTCGTCTTCTCCGATGCTTCCTTCTCGAGCTGGGGCGGACAGAGGGCCGACACATCACGGCTTGGGTGGAGAGAGCACGCGGGCAGTTCAACCAGCAGCATCGTCCGTGAGGTTCATAGCTCGCACAGCCCGGTTCCCAGCGCGCGCTGCCGGCTACATCAACGGAAGGACGAAGCCTCAGCAGCGCAGCTCGATCATACGTCAGCAGAGGATCCACACCATTCAAAAAAGGGATCAGCGACAAGAAAAGTGCATAAAAGCCAATAAAACGCCAATAAAAACCGATAAAATGCAAGGCATCAGTGCGTAAAGAGGACGAGCAGCTCGCAGCGTGACCGTGCGCAAGCGCCATCTTACTTTTGCTTTCTTTATAAATGTGGAACAACTGCCTGATACAATGGGAGGTAATTATGTCAATAATATTTATAATAATATAAAATTAGAATGGACAGCATTTAGTAGCAAAGACATATTGTCTTATAGTAATAATACAGATCAATATCTAAACAATATCTCTGTGGCTTAAGAGGCTATCCTGTGTAAAGATGTCAATTGTAAGAATCTCGAACATAAAAGTGAACTCTGCTCTATGTATGATAATATACTGGATGCTTTGTATGAAAGTGGTAAGCCATTCCATGTCAAAGGTAATCATAAGCAGAAACCTCATATCAGGCCTGGCTGGAAAGAGCATGTTGCCCATGTATTAAGATGAAGCACGTGTAGCTTTTAAACTTTGGGACATGATTGGGAGACCTAAGCAAGGTCTGGAATTTGAAGAGAAAAAAATGTGCAAATGCCAGATATAAGTATGCTGTTCGTTTTATATCAAAAAATGAGCAGATCATGAGGGCAGATTCTATGGCCAGGAAATTTATGAGTAATGGTGTCAAAGGTTTTTGGAAAAATGTAAAAACAATTAATAATTGCAAATCATCTCTACCAGGTACTGTTGAAGGTGTTTCTGGGGAAGATAATATTGCAGCATTATGGAAACAACATTGTTATGCATTGTTCAATTGTTTAAAAAGTGATCAGCATGAGGATGGCTCTGTTATTAATGATGAATCTATATGTTTAACGACCCATGAGGTGCATGAAGCTATTTACAAACTAGCTGATAATAAGGCTTGTGGTCTGGATCACATTAGTGCAGAACATTTGAAATATGCTAGCCTAAGACTAGCTCCCCTTTTAGCTCTTTGTTTTACAGGGTTTATGATTCATGGCATACTACCAGACTCAATGATGGCAATTCTGCTTGTCCCAGTTATTAAGAACAAATCTGGGAAGGTGACAAGTATGGATAATTATAGGCTGCTTGCACTAGCCAGTGTTTTATCTAAAGTTTTAGAAAGAATCATATTTGATAGAATCTGTGTACCTCAGTTCCTTGGATAATCGGTTTGGCGTTAAGCCAAAATATGGTACTAACATGTGTATATACGCACATAAAGAAATGGTCAACTGGTATAGAAATAGAAATTCTTCTGTCCTTATGTGTTTTATTGATGCTTCTAAGGCTTTTGATCGTGTAAACCACAGAAAACCTTTTATTAAGTTAAAGCAACAGGGGGTCCCTGGGTTTATTGTGAGAATCCTGTCTTACTGGTATGCTCATCAGATGATGCAGGTTAAATGGGGTGGCAGCATTTCTACACCATTTGGTGTTAGTAATGGTGTTAGGCAGGGTGGAATTTTGTCTCCTGTTTTATTTAATTTGTATGTTGATGATCTGTCAATGCAGCTGAGAGCCTGTAACACAGGATGCTTGATGGGTAAAAACTCTGATCAACCATCTGATGTATGCTGATGACCTGGTGGTCTTCAGTCCAAGTAGTGCTGGTTTACAGCAGCTCCTAAATGTCTGTTCAGAATATGGTGTGCAGTACGATATTCAGTATAATGCTCTTAAAAGTGCAATCTTGATATGTAGAACCAAGCAGGATAAAAAGCTAAACTTTCCTGTGTTCAAACTGTCTAATAGTGATCTTAATGTGTGTGAGAAGGTGAAATACCTTGGCCACTTTATAACTGATCAAATGCGTGATGATGCTGACATCCACAGACAGTGCTGTAAGCTGTATGCACAGGCCAATACTGTAGCATGTAAGTTTAGTTTTTGTTTACCTCCAGTTAAGGTGGCTTTATTTAAGGCATATTATATTCCGCTTTATACAGCCCAACTGTGGCCATCCTACAATCAAAGCAGCATGAATAAGCTGCATGTTGCTTACAATGATGCCTTAAGAATCATACTCAAAATACCCAGAGGGGGCAGTGCCAGTCAGATGTTTGTAACAGCAGGCATTTGTACTTTTAAAGCTCTTTTAAGAAAACTAATATTCACTTTTAGAGAACATCTGGATAGCTCTGCCAACAGTATCATTTTAACAATCACTGATCCTACTGTGAGCAGTTGTCGCTATTTGTCCAGTATAAGGAAACACTGGTTGAAGTGTTTGTGTGGTTACTCTTAATTGTGTATCTATCTATCTATCTATCTATCTATCTATCTATCTATCTATCTATCTATCTATCTATCTATCTATCTATCTATCTGTCTGTCTGTCTGTCTGTCTGTCTGTCTGTCTGTCTGTCTGTCTGTCTATCTGTCTATCTATCTATCTATCTATCTATCTATCTGTCTATCTATCTATCTATCTATCTATCTATCTATCTATCTATCTATCTATCTATCTATCTATCTATCTATCTATCTATCTATCTATCTATCTATCTATCTATCTATCTATCTATCTATCTATCTATCTATCTATCTATCTATCATCTATCTATCTATCTATCTATCTATCTATCTATCTATCTATCTATCTATCTATCTATCTATCTATCTATCTATCTATCATCTATCATCTATCTATCTATCTATCTATCTATCTATCTATCTATCTATCTATCTATCTATCTATCTATCTATCTATCTATCTATCTATCTATCTATCTATCTATCTATCATGAGTGAGCCACCATAGCCGCATTACTTTCTCTGAACTGCATGGCGCTAAAAAGTCGCATTTTTTCCATCATGATTTCAAAGGATTTCACACAAGGGGCCTCTAATAATGTACTAAGTAATATTAATAAAGGGACTCTTATTGTAAGGTCTTACTGCAAAATGTTTTGTTTTTGTGCTTCAATATGTAAAAAGCTCTAAAACACATGTGCCATTCACTTTCTATTTCTAACCACATGCCAGCCTCCATCTTCTTGTACATTCCTCAGATATTACATGCCCACATTCAGTTTGGTTGTTCCAAGGAGATTATGCTTATCAGCAGAGCAATTACCATTTCTATAAAGAGCCTGTGGCCGTCCTTCAAACACAGAAAAGCTGTGGAAGAATTCTCTTTATATTTTTCTTCTTAAAAGAGCAGTAAACAGATTAACAGGATTATAAAAGAGGCTTGTTTTTTGGTGTCGCTCTTTGGAACAAAGATATGACAGAATAATAGGGAGGCAATGATATTTCTGGAAATGGGCCACAGTCTTTCATTCATTTTTAAGATTATAAGTTGTAAAATTCCTGAAAGGTGCTCTGCAAGCACAATTCTACAGAGTGAATGAGTCTTGCTTCACCAAATGCAGAAACACAGATCTACTTTTAACACTTTACAAGTCGTGCCTCATTCATAATGCACTGGCATGGCAGTCAAAGCTGTGAAGGCATCTTTTTGACAGTATTATGCATTTAATTAAAACCATCCTGTTTACCATCTTAGAGAGATCACTTGTTTAAAAAAAGGATTATGACCCCTACTTCACACTGGAGGCATCAGCGGCATGGAACGACAGTGGAACGGTTTACTCCCGAGCTTTGCTGTGTGCCAGTGCACACATCTTAGCCATGGAGCAGCTTCTCTGCTGAACTTCTTGCTGGACGCATAAGATCACAAAATTCCTTGAGGCTTCAAAGGTCACGATTTGTTTATGCCATTCCCCATTACCGTAATTTCCAGACTATAGAGCGCACCTAAATGTAAGCCACACCAACAAAAAAAGGTTTTCTACACACAAACGCTGCACTCAAATACAAGCCGTGGCGCAGCAGCCACATGCAGGTCTCTGGCGCACAGCGCATGTATGGCCATAACATAAGATAATTAGACAGAAAGACGCTACACTGAGGTTTTTTGTTGTTGTTTTAATTCAACAAAACAAATTTTAAACACAGGTGAACGTGCCTGCAAGTTTAGAAAAGAAAACAGCACAGATAACGTTCATATTTCTGGATGGTTATAAAATAAAAACAGAACTAACCCTAACCGGTAATTTGCATACATGTTTAGAAGAAAAGAACAGCGTTGACACAGCATTAATAAGCCCTGGATGATTAGAAAATAAAAACTTTACACAAAACATGCCTGGTTAGTAAGTAAAACACACTTGCCTACCAGAAAAAGTAATTCGCTCTCATCTTCTTCTTGTGCACTAAAGCCATTAAAGTTCTCATCTTCAGTGTCGGAGTTGAACAGCCTCAGAAGAGCTTCGTCACATACCTTTTCTGTGGCGATGTCAGTGTTGCTGTCATCATCCCCGGGTGAAGCTGGCTTGAATGAGTTCTTCGTGCTGCCGTCTCCAGCGCCAAACCATGGATTCATTCATGCCAAACTTACGTGCGGCAGCACTGTTTCCCTCCTTTACTGCCAGATCGATGGCCTTCAACTTAAATGTGGCATGATATGAACTCATACGTGTAGTTTCCATGATGAGGGGGTATGGATTTGAAAAAAATTCTTCGTCGTGCTGGCTGCTTGCATGTGCTAAATTAAAATGAGCACTTTCTTCGATTTTCACTTTTGACTTCCACCTGTTTCACTTTCTGCTAAAGCGCCCCCTGGCAGGTGAAGGAAAATCTTCAGTGAAGCCCATCGACATTAATATATGGACAATGGGTTTCCATAGACTCCAATAACAAGTTTTTGTGCTAAAATGGGAGGTGGCCACCACCGCCATTTTGACCGTGTCACAGGTTCCGTCAAGCCCAGACAATTCCATAAAAGGAAAGAGAGGTGGAGCTGAGGGTGGGGCTGTAAGGCTGGGATCAACTGACGACACCCAGTCGAACTAGCTACAAGCTAACCTGAAGCTAACCTGAAGCTAACCCAAAGCTAACGCGGAGGTGGGAGCCGAGCTAATGGATGTAGCCACCTAGCTACAACCGGAGCTAACTCTGTGGAACACCCATCGACCGCATGGAGTTCAGGTGGAGGTTTGCGGCGCTTTTTCATGAGAAGTACCTTTCTGTGAATAAAAAATATTAAATCGGTAAGTTTATAAGTTATTTCCGTAATGAAAATATATTTTGCTTTGAGCAAGTTTTCACTATTTTTCACATACCTTATTTTCAGGACTATTAAGTCGCTCCTGAGTTGCACCAGCCATTAAATGTATAATGAAGAAGAAAAAAACATATATAAGTCATATTTTGGGGGAAATTTTATTTTTCTTACAAAATCTGAGACAAAGCATTTCACATTGCAAGACAAGTACCGGTAACAATAACCGAATAATGTGCCGCAGCAGCGCACCACGGTCTCCAGCAGAGGAAGGATGTGTTTGAAACCCTCCCAGCGGGACAGGGGAACTCATTCTTGGGTCGGAGTTGGCCCGCAGCAGCGGGGTGTAGCCTACATGTTTTGTTATATAAGTCGCTCCTTAGTAGCAGGACCGGCCAGACTATGAAAAAAAGTGTGATTTATAGTCCGGAAAATACGGTAGTTATTAGTATTTGAGATAAATTAGCAGGCTAAATACATTTCATATATTTCCAAAACGTAATACTTGTTTGTGTCTTGTACTGCCAAGTAGCCTTTATTCTGGACTCAGTACAATTCACCAAAAGTAAAGAGACATTATACAGATGAAGTAAGCACAAGATAACTTACTGGAAGAAACAGAGTTATAATCATGAGAACCAGAACAAGACAGCCTGATAATAGTCATGTGAAAATAACAGTTAAAAAGTATGTATGTATAATAGAAATCAAAATATATTAGAATTAGTGTAACTCACTGTGATCCAAACAATAAATCAGCCATAGCTGATTAGCAATCACGAAATGAGGTCTGGGAGTTTTTAAGTTTCATTCTTTTATTGCAATTTTTTCTTAGATCTGTTAAAAGGTCACCATGGCAGCCTGTGTGTCTCCAACATCAGCTACACAATGCATCAAGTGTAAGTTCCAAATACCTGTCTTGACCACTTCATGTATGGTTTTGTACTTTAAACAATTATGACAAACCTGTTATTTTTTTCTCCATAGCCATTTGGATCATTGGTGACAGCTGAGTGAGGCGTGGTGCCCAGAGAGCTGCAGAGACCCTCTGAGACAACCTTGGCCTCCCTGGCATCCGTGTCTCCTGGTTCGGTTGGGGCGGATTGAGGTGGAAAGACCTTCTCCCCTTCTTTTTCAACTCCATGCATGGAAGAGCAGCTCCTGATGTGCTTCTCATCCACTGTGGGGGCAATGACATGGGGGTGGTCAGCAGTGTGAAGCTGGTGAACATGAAGAAGGACCTGCACCGGCTTCGCCTTCTACACCCTCATATCACACTGTTGAGAACTGTTCTTCCTTCACAACCCAATGTTCCACTCACTCTGCAGCTCTCTGGGCCCCTTTTACTATTTTAAGTATTTTTTAAATGTACCGACACTTTGTGTCCTGGCATTTTATAAAATGTGGTGAAAAAAAATAAATGTTTTTGCTCAATTAATGGAATTTCTTTGGTTAAAACAAAAAAGGAAGGATGAATCATTTCTGCCAAGTTGTTTCTACAACAGGCCTGTTTTAAGTCCAACAGTTTCTTAGCAGCCAATAGAAATGTGCTCTTTACTAACTTTACTTGGTATAAAAATCTTACTAAAATAAACAGAGTGCCGTATTGCAAAACCAAATCATACTTGTTATGTAAAGATTAGCTTTGTAGATATTTTTTACAGATAGATATTTGTGTGCTAAAAAAACCCATAAACTTAAATAATTTGTCATTCTTTATTGAAAAACAACAAAATACAGGTAAACAGAAAGTGTGGGAAAATGATAATGTGAAAGTATTGCTCTTTAAATGTAATACTATTTATCTTTAAAAAGAAAAACTCTAAAAATGTCCTGTACAGCAACATGACAGAAGAAAGGTGGTCTGTCTGTCAGAATGTGCTGAACAGATTTGCTCTATCAAGACTGACAGATGGTGTCTCAATGTGTGTTATAATCTCTAAACAAAATCTTAGAGCGAAACACCCTTTCACTCCCACTCAGAACTAATAGTCTCTCCAGATTTGCTGGTTCTGAACATATTGCACACACACACCTTCCTCAGTCTTACTCCACCTTAGTTACATCATACACATAGTGTTTGAAGTTAGTCTTGTTCAAACTGTTTAGAAATAAAACTTTTAACTTTTTAAACCTGACTCTTGCTCTTTCTTGGAGTTGATACGAAGTGTTGCTCAATCCCTGCAATAAAAAGATCCAATCTTCTGGTTAAATGTAAGAACATCTTCTCTACATAACACACTTGGTTATTTTTTGTATCCCTTGTCCTTCCATCTGTCTTTGACAGCGCCGTGCATGACCACGTCCTCTGGAACTTCCACTTGGAAGCCTTCATCCCCTTCAGACTCTGCCTACTTCATCAACCTCAGGACATCAGTCAGCCTCCGGAGTTTTCTGTGTGTCTCTGTGTGGCGAAAGAATCAGTACCTGGAAAAATATTTATCCCATCCATGTCTGCAGCTGAGGCCACATGCATATTAGTGAACATTATCTAGAGACACAAAATAGGTCAGGAAAGGTAGCACTTCTCTCCAGAGTGAATTTGTGATCTTTTAAAGAAGCATAACACTGTAATACTTCACTGGAAACTCTTTGGAGGTTGGCGTGTGGAAACACGGATGAGCACATCCTCTGGTTTCTTGACATTTTCAGAGTAATGAGAAGAGATTTCTGCTTGTGTCAGTGGAAGTGTTTGGATGTATTAGTTTCTAAAAATGTCTTGACCTCTGCGAGATTGTCAGTCCTGAATTCTGTGACATTTCACGCAACAAGAAAAGACTTAGCCTTTGAAAGGGAGCAAACATGGTGAACTTCTGCAGCGGAGTCTGATTTCCAAGTATCTGTGGATTAAGTTAAGTACTGAGAAATCATGAGTATAGACTCCTACTGATTTTCTTTTTTTGTGTATTTATCAAAGATTCCATCTAAAACTGGATCTAATCAGCATTTCTTGTGTTTGACAAACAGGCTGCAATCAGAGTTCCGTTTTCTCCTTGTTGAAGTGAAAAATTTGTTTTTTTTTTTTTGCACTACATGCTGCAATAACTATCAGAGAAAGACTTGAAAGAAAATGGTTGTCATGCAGCTCTAGACTGCATTGTTTTGAATCTAATTTGCAAACTAAAGTCTGACCAGTAGGCTGATTTATGCGTCTCTATTTTAAAGAGCCAAGATATGATTCCCTGTAAACATCAAAGCAGCCTGATAAATGATAATGATAAATGACCTGCACTTGTACAGCGCCTCTCAGAGTAAAGACTCCAAAGCGCTTTACACAACAGTGTATCATTCATCCATTCACACACACATTCATACACTGGTGGAGATGAGGGGCGAGGCTGCCGTGCACACGCGCCACCGGACCCTCCGACCACCACCAGCAGGCAAGGTGGGTTAAGTGTCTTGCCCAAGGACACAACAGCAGAATTCTCTGTCCGGAGCCGGAATTGAACCTGCAACCTTCCGATTACTGGACAACCCGCTTAACCCGTTGAGCTACTACTGCCCCAAATATGATGTGTTCAGCTTTACGATTAAGTATCTATAACAGTCTGAAAGACCTTCTATGACTTGTAAATAAATGTTTAAAATATGAAAAGTTGAGAGTTCACTTAAATTATCCAAGTAAACATCAAATGTTTTATTGACCCGGACAAGACGTGTGAGCCAATTTCTTCTTCAGCCCTCGTGTCAATTTTTGCACCACCTCTGTTTTTGTTGGAAAGGGTTTTTGCTTTTAACAATAATAATGGATCAGATTTATAAAATGCTTTTCTAGGCACTCAAAGTCCTTTCCATTATTCATGCACTATTACATTCACACACTGCTGATGATGATAAGCTACTGTGTAGCCACAGCCACCCTGGGGTGTTCTGATAGAGGCGAGGCTGCTATTTTGCGCCATCGGCCCCTCTGACCACCAGCAACATAGGCAACTCGGGTGAATACCCTGTTGGTAGCTTGAATTGGCCCCACAATCCTCCAATCACTGGTCAACCCGCTCTACCTCCTGAGGTACTTTGGTGTGGGATTTACTAGTAGTCAAGTTTTATGATTTTAGCTCATCAGGTTTAGATTTTTGATTCTTAGATTTAGCGGAGCATACATAAGCCAATGGATAATCACACATCAGAAATGTGTCTTTCTCCATCTTTTGTCTTTTTTGACCAAGGGACTTCTTGAATTGTGAGCATTTTTTCATTAAAACTTTTCTTAAATGTTGCAGTCTCCATATGTTTCCTTTGAGCTATGTTTGATACAGGGACTGTAGATTTTGGGGTCTTGTCCGGGATTCCCCATAAGCAAGAATCTTACTTTAAGACACTAATATCAGTTAGTGCCAATATCACATCACAGACTTTCAAATGTGACACAGGTGACTTAATATACAGTATTTTGTTTTTCTCAAGGTAACCAAAACACGAAGTTACAGAAAACAGAGATAGCCAGACGTATGTTTTATAAATCCCAGCTGAGTAAAATGCATAGTTATACGTTGTTATGTTAAAAGTAAATATATATTACTATTTACATTTAAGCAACTAGGTTTAGTAGAAACCAGCTGACATAACTTGGTTAAGTAATTTAAACATTTCATTTGTTTACAGTGTAGAATCATGCAAAAACTGAAACAGATTTAGTAAGATGCAAAATCTAAAACAGAGCATAATATGTAGAAATGGTTAAAAACTGAAAGAAAAGTTGTATTATCACTGCAAAAAATATTTGGTTGGCAACAATGAAGCCAGTCTTATTTACTGATTTATTACTAATTCTAATAGTTTGTTTCCCCTCATTGGATCGATAATATCCTTATTGATTATAAGAAATTGTATTTCACTTTAATATATGCAGACTGGACAAGTGTAAATGGAGTGTTCAGTACATTTCAGATCTGTTTATGCATTCTACGATTCAATAAGAGAGATAAATACCTTCACTTATTAGAGAAGTTAAATACTAAAACCATTAGAGCAAGGACGCAATTTACACCCATTAAATTTAGCAGTTAAGACAAATGATCAGTGCAACACCGTGATGCTCATTAACAAATGATCTTTTTGCCCTCTTCTATTTTCAACTTACCATTCAGTGACTGAAGCATTTACCAGGTAACCACTCATCTCCTTTACTCTTATTTGCAATAAAAAAAACACATCACTTTTAAGTTCAAACTTTTAATAAAAACTGCGTTTTGGAAAGTTTTTCATTTGTTTGAAATTTTCTGTAAGATTTTTACCTGAAAGATGTTTATTTCAGTCAGATTTGATGGACAGATGCTTCTTCACTCAAATCTGGTTTCCTATTTGTCAATTCAGGCATCAGAGAGCTTGTTCCTGTTACTTCTATAACTGAATAAGATCCAGAAGAGTCGTTGATGATGAAAAACACATTTTTAGATAAGTTTTATATGTAGATCCCGCCGACTCTTAGTAATCCATGTTTTTCCAGGGAATAAGCAGGACCACCTGTTAATATTCCTTTTAAAACAAGACTGACTTCTAAACAGGGATTAGATTAAATGACCCAGTTCCCTTGGGCTGCTTTACATTCTGGTTGTCCACTTGTATAAAAGCTAAGAGGCATAAGACTCCGTAAATAGAAATCCTGTGGCCAGCTAAGGCCACGTTTCTGCTTTTTATGTTTCATGCATCCAAACGTGTGTCAGATTTTTATTAACCCCACAGCAGCTGCTCCCTAAGAGAGGAAGACATCTTACCTTCTCTAACCCAGACGTTTTTTTTAAATAATTGAACTATATGCTCTGTATGTTGAATAGTAAATGAACCAAGCCCAGCAAGAGCACTTGAGCAATAACGGTTCATGGACTTAACTGGCATGATCTTAAATGTGTGAAACTAGGTCAGGACGAAGTACTTTTACACACTCACAGGGGGCCACAAGTAGTGATGCATTAACATTTAAATGCTGTAGCAAATTCCGCTCACGTTTAAATGAGCTAAGCTGTAGCGTACAACTGCTGCTCTCTGATGCCAAGCTTTTACATTACATTGGATTTTGATGTTGGCGGGTTCTGCACCAGAAAACGAAGAACAGCATTCTTCATTAGGAATATTTTATTGTCTGGGGCTAAATGCACCAACGTGTTGTCTTTACAAAAAGAAAAATAAATCTGTGAAATAAATGAAAGTGACCTTTGAAACTGTGGCCCCAGCTAGTTCTGGGCTGAATCCTCACCTTTCTTGTCATCACTGAAACCCCACCAGGTGAGATGTTGAATGGAGCCCCCGTCCGACGGAGAATGACAGTCGTCTTTAGCCTCTTTCATTGTCTTAGCAATTGCTCCAACAGTTGATCTATTTTCACAAAGCTGCCCCGTAGACCTTTCCAGCCTTTCCAGCCAGGTCCATAATTTAGTCTTTTGACAGCCCTTTGGTCTTGCCCATGGGTTATGAAGTTCTTTGCAGTGAATCCCTCTCACATCAAGGGATCTCAGCAGCTTTATTTTTGATAGTTTCAGTACCTTCCAGAATGAGTCATTTCAGGGCTCTGTCACTTTAAGAAAACAAGCTGTTGCTGGCCACGCCCACCCACCCAACACTCAAGCTATAAGCTGAAAAGCTCTGACATTTGGGAGGGGCTCAGGGTTAAAATGAGAGGGGTCCTATGCTAAATGAAGCTTTAATTATCACAAACAGGGGCTTTATGAAACGGCTCACTTTAGGTCACATCATTCCTGACTAAAAATAGATGGATGAGTTTAAATGTGTTTATAAAGGTAGTATAGACCCACGTGGCAGCACAAAAGGATGCAAAAGGTGAACTTTGCAAAATAGGTCCCCTTGAACAGAAACGCACCATAGAAATTAAAATGTCGCTTTAAGAAATAATCACAGCATAATTCTTCCTAATTCGCCTCCTGCTGCATGTGATTTACTAACTTGTGTAGATTGGTTCATGCAAATTAAAGCTTGAGTTTGTTCACAAGATTCAGCTTTGAATGACTATTTTTCTTCATGCACAGAGTTTTCCACAGTAAGGCTAGTAAATAAACATATCTCTCGTGAAAAGAATTTGAAAAAGCAAAACGCCACATAAAAACACAACTGACAAGTCAAAACCGTCTGTATCTTCCAGGTTTGATGAAACATCTCATGGCAGCCTCCTCATCATTAACCTGACTCCCCTCCTATGCTTGTAATTCCCAGACGGTCTCCTGTGCTATTTCTCTCCTTTCCTCTTTTCTGTTTTCCTCCTTCACCTTGTGTCGCTGACTCCTGAGAGGCAACCCTTCTTTCACAGCAGGGGAGGCAGCTGAAGGGAGCCTGTAGGGAAAGCTGATGGCTGTATGTGTGTGTGTTTGAGTGTGTGAGTTGTGAGCCACAGCTTATCTTCAAACCACACTTAAAACTAATCATATTTACATATAATCACATTTTTTGTGGTAAATACATCCGATGTAAAGGAAGAGATTCCATGGTAACAATTATTACAACTGGAGGGGTTAAAAAGATGCAGCTGTAGGGAATAAAGTCTTATATAAGAGGGCCAGTCAGCATATAACATAATTACTACATCATTCTTGACTTGTGTCTTTTTTATCACTTCAATTTCCTTTTTTTTTCAATGAACGGTACAATAAAAATAACAATCTAAAAAAATAATGCAATACATAGAGAAGATGCTTCAATACAATATCCTGCAGTAGGTGGTATCACGTAGGTGTTTTACTGCTGGAGGCTATACAACGTTATTATTAGGACATGCAGTGGATGAAGCTGCGGTTCCTCCTGGATCTGGTTTCCCATCGTCCCTTTCCAGTGATCGAAGGTCTAGACTTTGTTGAGAAATATGTCTTATTTTAAATGAAATGACTGAAATCTGCTGGTTTCAAAAGGTTTAAGACAAGGTATCAGAAATTTTCTACAACAGTGAAAAAATGAAGTCATTTAGCTTTATAGAGCTGTTATTTTGAAACTTAGGCTGTCAAATATTCTTGAACTTTAAAAAAAAGAAGAAATTCAAAACAAATGAATGACCTTTTCTTGCAAAAATGAAGTCAGGGCATGTCAGGGGAGGTTTGGGCTCAGTGATAAATAACTACCTACCCAAAGTTGGCAAATTCTGAGTCAGATATGTTGTGCAACCAGTTAAATATATAAGATCTGTGATTTTTAAAGAAATAAAATGCATTGTTTATCTTTTGTTTTGTATAAATAGTAACAATAACATCTTTTTGAAGATCAAAATATGGTTTAACCCTTGTTGACTGTTACTGCAAATTCACCTCCAACCTAGCCTGACCTGCCAGATTTCTCCTCTGTTTAATTCTGCACAGAGAAAGGGTCTGGGAACTCTCCTATTCAAATAACCCCACCCCCTGAGGATTCTAACCGAGCCAATCAGCGCTGAGTGCAGTATTTTCTTTTTTCATCTTTTGAGTTTAAAAACTGTTTTATGATGCAGAGGTGAAAACTCCAGACAGCTGATGGATTCATCAGAATGCCTCTAAAACAAAGGCCTTATCTTCTGTTGACAGAGTGGATGAATAAAACCTCCAGCAAACATTAAATGGTCTTGTTCTTTCTTTGCTGCAAGTCACAGATTCTCATTATGATGAACAGCAGAAACGTAGGAAGAATTTGATTTGAGAGCACAGCCATGCAGTTATAACACCCCACTGGAAATAAATAAATTAAAGAACCCACATCAGATCCGGCGTTGACGCTTCAGAAACATGGCGCTAAGTGGGACTGACAGACACTCGACGCGGGTCACAGCTTGTTTTTATTCTGAATTTCAACCAAGAGAGCAGGGATGAAGTTTCACACTGATAAATTACACCAGGTATCAATACAACTAACAACATCACAATATCTGGCTTTTAGAGCTCCCAACAACAGATTTAACATTACAGAATAAGAAAATAAATGAGTTAAGTTACCGTACAACAAGCATCGTTCAGCTGCTGAAGCCCAAGGAGTCTTAAAGATACACAAGTGGACAAGACAAACACAATGTCTCCTTTTCCACCTGCAGAACTGAGTTGAGTGAAACAACAAGAACGGCAGCTGAAGCTTTTTCACATAAAAAAAATTGTAGATATGTTTAAAATAAATACATAAATAAAGGGAAACTTACTACCACAGTGCAAACACACAAAACTAGCCTGAATGCACAACCGTATGTACAGCTTGGGGGTTGTTGGGGGGGTGGGGGGTGGGGTGGGGTGGGGGGTCAGGATGTATGGCACAGGACATTTAAAACATAACAAGAACGGACTAACGTGTTCAGCCAGATCACACTGAGTGGATGAAAAAGCTGTTTTTATTGGTTGTCTGAAGATGGGTGTGAGCTTACAGGGTCTGGATAATTAAAATAAAAAGACATTTAATTTAAAAATAAACTAAAGAGGACCTGACTAAGAAAGAAACACAGAATTTAGCTGTAACGAGAATTTTTATACAAAAAATGGCAAAAGCAAGTTCAAAAACATTCAAACATTACAATAAATAATGTTGTGACTGTCTAATCCGATGGAGGAGGTAAACGGTGTGTGTGTGTGTGTGTGCGTGCATGCGTGCGTGCGTGTGTGTGTGTGTGAGTAAGTGAATGGGTATCCTAACTAGAGGTAGACTGATATATCAGGTTGATATTTACCGTTTTTTACATATCGGTATTGACTGATATTTGTCCTATTTAAAGCTGCTTTAAAGTCGGGCACATCCTCTGGCAGCCCAGTGCTAAATACTCTAAATTAACTTTATTGATGTGTCTGACTTTAACACTGAGCAGTGCACAAAGTTAAGATTCAACAATTAGTTAAATCCAGAGTTCAAAAACTTTGTGCGTCAACTGATGTTATTAGTGATAGTTATATTAGCATGAAGATAAGGAGGAAAATGTCTGGAAATTGACCAAAGAATTGAAACGACATATAGGCCACCAGCTGACCATGTCTTCTATATATCGGCATCGGTATCAGCAATAGAGAAACCAATATCGGTCCACCTCTAGTGCTAAAGGGTAGACACATGATCTGGGTACGTTTTAGCATGTGTGTGTCTCTTGATGTCTTAAAAGGATTGAATGAAAAGCAACTGGACTCCTCACAAGTCATTTCAAACCAAAAACAAAACCTTAATTCAAGAAAGTCCAGCAGCGTTCAGCTCAAGCCTCTAAGTCACTAAGACCTGGATGAATTAAAAATCTACACCAACTCTTTGTCTGCATGCATCTTTTAACTTTATAATTTATTTGTAGAGTTTCTTTTTCTCTGTTTTTCTAAATGTTCATCCGTGTGTTTTCTTTTAATCTACCTCCATCTGGTGTTTATGTCTGCGTGTGTCTGAGCGCGTGTGTTTACATCCAGGAAGCTAACTCAGTGGTCCTCGCCGCTCGGAGGTTTAGCCTCGTGCCCCGCTGACCCTCTGGGCATCCAGGGGGAGATGGAGTGGGAGGTGGTCTGCTTGGCCATGCTGTAGTGGCTGATCACCGTGTAGAAACGACCCCTTGAGTTGGCATCTTGGGCAGCGTAGTAGGCCTCAAGTGATGCTGGGATGCAACGCTTGTGCTGCAGGAGAAGAAGAGTCGGAGTGATTGACAATGTCAGCTTCACTTTCTGCACTGAAACATTGTTTCTCACTGTGAGTTAAAAGACAAGCTAAAATTACAAACCGGATTCCAAAAAAGTTGGGACACTATACAAATCGTGAATAAAAACTGAATGCAATGATGTGGAGGTGCCAACTTCTAATATTTTATTCGGAATAGAACATAAATCACGGAACAAAAGTTTAAACTGAGAAAATGTATCATTTTATGGGAAAAATATGTTGATTCAAAATTTCAAAAGTTGGGACAAGTAGCAATAAGAGGCTGGAAAAAGTACATTTGAGCATAACGAGGAGCTGGAAGACCAATTAACACTAATTAGGTAAATTGGCAACATGATTGGGTATAAAAAGAGCTTGTCAGAGTGGCAGTGTCTTTCATAAGCCAAGATGGGTAGAGGAACATCAATTCCCACAATGTTGTGCAAGATAGTGGGGCAATATCAGAAAGGTGTTACCTAGCGAAAAATGGTAAAGACTTTGCAGTTATCATCACCAACTGTGCATAACATCATCCGAAGATTCAGAGAATCTGGAACTATCTGTGCGTAAGGGTCAAGGGCGTAAATCCATACTGGATGCCCGTGATCTCTGGGCCCTTAAACGACACTGCACCATGATCAGGAATTCTACTGTAAAGGAAATCACAGAATGGGCTCAGGAATACTTCCAGAAACCATTGTCAGTGAACACAATCCACCGTGCCATCCAACGTTGCCAGCTGAATCTCTACAGTAAAAATAAGAAGCCATTTCTAAGCAAGATCCACAAGCTCAGGCATTTTCACTGGGCCAGGGATCATTTAAAATGGAGTGTGGCAAAATGGAAGACTGTTCTGTGGTCAGACGAGTCACGATTCGAAGTTATTTTTGGAAATGTGGGACGCCATGTCATCTGGACCAAAGAGGACAAGGACAACCCAAGTTGTTATCAACGCTCAGTTCAGAAGCCTGCATCTCTGATGGTATGGGGTTGCACAAGTGCGTGTGGCATGGGCAGCTTGCATGTCTGGAAAGGCACCATCAATGCAGAAAAATATATTCAGGTTCTAGAACAACATATGCTCCCATCCAGACGTCATCTCTTTCCGGGAAGACCCTGCATTTTTCGACAAGATAATGCCAGACCACATTCTGCATCAATCACAACATCATGGCTGCGTAGGAGAAGGATCCGGGTACTGAAATGGCCAGTCTGCAGTCCAGATCTTTCACCTATAGACCATTTTAGACCAATAACCTGCGTGATCCAGCAAGACTGGGTGAAAACCTCTTCAGTGTCATGTTCTGTGTCCCCTTGTTCCCCAGACCCCTCCTGTTCATCCTCTGCGTTCCCCACATGTGTCCCCTTGTGCTCTGTGTGTCCCTATGCTTCCCCAGCCCTGTCCAGGTTCTTCTCATGTGTCTCCTTGTGTTCTCCAGCTCCCTCTAGGCTTCCCTCATGTTTCCTCATAGTCACTCCCGTGTAGTTCCTATTAGTTGTTATTAGTCCTCCTCACCCCTCTAGTCATTAGTTGTTTATCTTTGCTCTTAAGTCTTTAGGTTTAGTTTTTTAGTGTTTTATAGGTTATGGTTTATCTTCCCCTCTGCTTAAGTTCATTTAGTTTATTAATGGCACCTGCCCTCCCTCTAGACCTCACTCTTCACACCTGTCACCTGTTCCTCTGATTGCTTCCCTCTGTGTTTAAAAACCCTGTCTTGTCCCTCAGTGTTTGTTGGTCCATTGTCATTGTCAGCGTTGTTCTGCCCTCCTCAGGAACTTCAGGTTTTTGCTCATGAATGAGCTTTGTTTTTATAGCTCAGTTTGTTTTCTGGATTTTCAGTTTGGCCTCCTGCACCTTTGGATAATTATCCATCATCCCAAATAAAGAAAGTGAAAACTTTCTACAACCGCTCCTGCCTCGAGTGATCTGGTGTTCTGCAATGTTGGGTCCTAACCTCCTGCTCAACGTGTCATTCAGTTCCTGGAAATAAATCCTTTGCACTGATTAATTAAGACAAACAATGCACCTAAAAAAGATTGACATATTTCTGTTCAGTCTTTATAAATGTGATTAAAAACATTTATATTCTTATGTGTGTGCATTTAAGAGTAAAGAAAATGTGTGGGGAGTCCTCCATGGCTCTTTTGCTCCTTATGTGCACGTGACAAAAGTAATAATACCTCTGCAGACTGCAGTCAGAGCTCCTGCAGAGATTGTGTGTGTCTGTGTGTGTATGTGGGGGGGTGGGGGGGGTGGGGGGGGGTCCTAAATCAATGCATCCCACCTTAAAAATAGCGTTTGTTGAGAGGCACAGACTTCCAAGGTGACCTCTTTGGGAGTACGGCGCAACTGAAAAGTACGATGCAGCAGAGTGAAGAGAGGGAGAGTGGGTTCTGTGTCCATTCATACGACGCTGATCATTTCTGCTCAGCAGATTACTGGATAAGGTTGGCTCCGAGCCTCGGAGAACCATCGTCTTTGATAACTTGTGCCGTACGTATCGGGGGGAATCATAATGAGGTAATCAATTTAAAAACAGATGCACAGGATTTTTTCTAATCTTTTCATAACAGTTATCCTGCCTAATAACACATAAGAGCAGCTTTAATGGAGTTTATTTCTTTTTGCTTCGATTTCAAATGACAGTCTAAATCTTCCACACAGGTCATAACCTCGTCTCTGATTTTATTGAATAATGATTTTCTATCAAAACCCATAAGCCTCCTCCAATAACATGACCTCTGAAAATAAAAGTAGGCCAGAAGCACCTTATTTTATCTTTTCCCACTGGGAACGGCACTCAACTTTACTTCTTTATTTAGATAGGAGCAAAAGAAAAGATGGAGAAAGACAGCTCCAGAGAGGATTGAGTCTTTTGGACAAGAACACTTCCTCTTCTGCAGGATGACTATTCCCCAGCAGGGCTAACCAACTATGTTGAATAACATGATGATTCATTTAATTTATTCTGAAGTATTCAGGTCTTTCAAACAGAAAAACCAAGAAATAAACAAACAGATACAGAAAAATGACAAAGGCCCAGGTGAAGAGGATGAGGAAGGGTGGACGGTCAACCAATCTGAGTAGACTAGGGTCTCAAATCAGGTGTTGGTGGGTGGATAGGATTGCAACAGACTAGCTCGCTTCTATTTTTACACGTAGCTCATAAATATGCAGAAGCTAATAGGTGTGGAACGCTGTTAAAGACGCCATGAAATTAGACTCAAGGTGTGGGGTGTTTTGTTTAATAGAACATCTTTTCACCCCAATCAGATAAGAAAAAAGTAGAAATCATTTTAATTTTCTGTTTTAGCCTAATAAGGAAGTTTCTCAGACTTTGACATTTAAGTTGATCTTAACGACATCAGGCAGCATAAATGCAGATAACCATTCCATTTCCAAGCTGCTGGACTTTCTCTCGATTTCATAAGCCCACCTAGCAAAAAACCAGGCTATTCTTCGACCTATTGTCCAACCCAGGCTGCTCTGCTAACCACCTGACGTATTTGAGCTCTGAACAGATGATGAAATATGAACCACTTAAAGGTTCTTACCTTATAAATGAATCCATCTGGGCAGGCGTGGTCATAGGTGAATGCTTTATAAACCACCAGGAATACGATGCAGGCAAGGAAGGCCAAGGCCAGGATGATCAGAATCGTCACCTGGAAGAGGGACAAACACATGGTCAGTGTGTGTGTGTGTGTGTGCACCATTCAGAGTGTGTTTAATGCATGTGAGGTAAGGGTCAGGGGTCAGACAGTGAGGAAGATGAAGTGTGTGCACTAAAGTGTGTCTCTGTTGTCATAATAAATGGTAAGATGCTGCTGACTGAGGTCAATGGCTCCTCCCGGCAAGGTGTTCTGTTGAGTAGTATGATGGATGACTCAAGTTGCAGCGCTGCATGAAACCACCTTGTTTCCACGGACACGGTGTTTCTTGGTTCAGGTAAATCTAAGACATCATGTCAGTGAGGTGACTCGTGTCTCTGAGCTAAACAAAGTTGCAATGAGCTCTCATTAATGCTGTCATTATCACATGAACGCTTGGCTTCCTTGAAAAAAATGGTTGAAATCAGGAGTGGATCACTTGGAAATGTTTTAGTTTTCTATAATGAGTCTGAAAATGCAGCAAATGAACAGGGAGTAGGTTAGCCCAGGGTTCTGGATATTTGGACCTCACATAGTGGCTCTTAATATCATTGGCTGAACATTATAGCTTTTCCATGTCTTCATCCCTGGGTGAAGCTGGGAAAACAAGCAGCGCCGTTTTACTGTGAAAAAAATCCTCCTGGGCGCTTTCTGTAGCACTCCTTTAACCATTCCTTCATTAGACTTTCCAGCATCCATCCTTTCTGGTTGACTAAAGCCGCACCTCATTATAAGCCGCATGGTTCAAAGCGTGGGAAAAAGTAGCGGCTTATAGTCCGGAAAATACGGTACTTTGAAATAATCACTAAACAGTCTAATGTCTCAATCGTGTTAGATGGAAGGTTAGACGGAAACAGATTTTATTCTCAGCCGGCTGCGAAAGCAGAACGTAGTTGCTGGTAAATTACCCGCACTTGTGTAGCACCTTTCAGAGTCAGAGGACACCAAAACGCTTTACACCACAGTGTATCATTCTTCCATTCACACACAGTTGGTGATTAGCTACAATGTAACCACAGCTGCCCGGCTGGGGCGCACTGACAAGGACAGAGGTGAGGCTGCTGAGCACTGGTGCCACCAGTCTCCCCAACCACCACCAGAAGGCAAGGTGGGTTAAGTGTCTTGCCCAAGGACACAACGGCAGAGTTCTCTGTCCAAAGCCAGGATTGAACCTGCAACCTTCTGATTACTGGACAACCCACTCTACCTCCTGAGCTACTGCTGCCTTTAAGTCTGCATCGAGCTAATACATCTGCATTTGTAATCCAACACCAGCTAGCAAAAAGCTCCAGAATTGTTTAAAGAACAGAAGCCCGTAAACAGAGGCAACCCAGAACTTACTTCCTGTACCTCCAAGAAGCCACGGCATCTTTTTATTTTAATCTAATATCAGGTGAAGCCTGATCGATCGGCAAAGGGTAGAATGCCTTCTCCAGATCAGGGACGAGGCCCTGCCCCAAGTGGAGGGGTTTAAGTATCTCAGGGTCTTGTTCATGAGTGAGGGAAAGATGGGGCGTGCTGCATCTGCAGCGATGCGGGCATTGTACCAGTCTGTTGTGGTAAAGAGAGAGCTGAGCTAAAATGCAAAGCTCTCGATTTACCGGTCGATCTACGTTCCTACCCTCACCTATGGTAACAAACTTTGAGTAGTGACTGAAAGAACGCAATCACGGATACAAGTGGCTGAAATGAGTTTTCTCTGCAGGGTGGCTGGGCTCTTCCTTGGTGACAAGATGAGAAGCTTGGTCATGCGTGAGGGGCTAGGAGTAGATCCACTGCATCTCCACATCGAGATGAGCCAGTTGGGGTGGCTCAGGCATCTGGTTAGGATGCCTCCTGGACGCCTCCCTCGTGAGGTTGTCCGAGGACGTCCTACCGGGAAGAGACCTAAAGGAAGACCCAGGACACGCTGGAGGGACTATGTCTCTCGGCTGGCCAGGGATACTTATCAACTTACTATGACTCACCGTTTCTTGTCATCTAGAATCTTCTGGTGCTAATCTGAAACTGGCAACAGCCACAAAACTCAAGGATAGGCAGTGAGAGAGTAATGTTTTTCTTATAAAAAAATGGACTGCAGTACCCACATTGGACCACATGATGCACCTTTAATCCCAGAGTTCTGACTTTTTTAAATCAGATTTTCATTTTATTCTCAGAATTCTGAGAAAAATACACATATTTTGTAGTGGCTCTCGTCCTAGATGTTTCCAAAAAAATAATAATGAATTGTCTATTTTTCCAAAGGTTTGTAACAGCTGCAGCTATAAATACATGTTCCAATGGGATAAAGGGAAAGCACAACTCTTTGGATTGTAAAACTCCTGGATTAGCCTGTTGCAGGATGAAACGGCATTTCCATTTTCCTTACAGTTTTCTCCATGACATTAGTATAGGCATTTTAAGAAAAGTTATGCATTTTTTGTTATTGCTAGATAAATTGTCCAAATGGAGACAAAACAAAACATTAAAAATTGCATTTCCAGTTTTTAAAGTTAATTCAAACAATTTGCATTAAATAAAAAATAATTAGTGTGAAAATGCTCAACATCCAGGTGAAGTCAGACTACAAATGACGGGAACAAATTAATCTCAGTTTGATGCAAATGCGTTGTGAAATAATCCTTCCCCTGGCAGGTAGGATAATGCTGCTGTAGAGTAAATTAACATATAAAAGGTTCTGCTTCTTTATATTTTCTACTTCACATCCTGATTTTGGAACTAAAATGTGAGCATTTAATTAAAATTATGCAAATCCAGAGTAAAGGATAGCTGTAGGTGTGTGTGTGTTGATTAACACACACCTTAAATCTTCCCTCCTACTCAAAAACAGTCAGAATGCTGAAGAAATAAAACCTTTTATTTCCAACATTCTCTTTTCCATTTCTAACGGTTGCTAAGGCCATCTGCGATGAGTGCCCCGTGTACAATCCGTCACAGCGAGATGTCAGAGCAATTACACGAGTGTGATCATCAGTCTGTGGCAGCGTTATGAGGGTAGACAGGGACAGGCACGCTAAGTGACTGTTTACTCGGTGTCAAACGGGGGACACGACTCTCACCCATGCTTGCTGCTGACACTCCTGCTAAATTACATCTGCCCACATCACACACTCTGCCATACATTAAAAGGATGTGTTTAAAGTCGGGGTGACGCGCCTTTTGAGGCTACAACAAACACGGAATGACTGATTAAGACTCAAATTGATGAACGCAAATGAAACGTCTCATTAGGAAGAAGGATTACAGTAAAGCTCCTCACATGGTGGACTCGGGCACTTTTAATGACAACTCCAGCTGCTAATCACTCAGGAGATTTCCACTTCTGTGCATCGGATTATGTTTAATCACAATTTACTGGCCTAATAAAAATAAATCAACCCAGATTGTCATGTGAAACTGGACAGATGAAAAAACAAATTTTCCCCTTTATTGTTGGTGCATCAATTGTTTATGTTTTTGTCAAACCACTTGGAAAAGCAAAATCAAGTCCAAAAGCTTCATATCATTGATAGATTAGAGGCATCTCAAAGACTAGCTGTCGTTTTATGTCCACAAGGACGCAATAACATCCAATAAAATTGTCCACAAGTCTTACCGTCCACATTTCAAGCTAATTTATCACAGAAACAGATTCAGATGCACCTTTCTTACTAATTTTCTTCATAACAACCGTTAGCATCCTTATTAGCTTTAAACTTTTACAGCACGAACCCTGATGTATAAGCTTTTGATCAGCATCTTTTCTGATCCAATAGGTGAAGGGTTACCCCCTCTGCTGAGACAAAATCTTCAAAAATAGGTCAAAAGTGCAGCCCCGTGTGTGTAGTTTAACCCAATCGCGGCACAGTATTTTGTTGGTAATTGTGATAGGTGTATTGCAGCATGTAGTATGTGTCAGGTTAGGTGGTATCACTAGTTTAATCATGATATATCAATACAGTGGATTGTGATTCAATGTTTGTCGATATCTCAAATTCATTCAAAACACCATTTTTATTTGTTTTGATTGATTGATTTGATTGAACAAAATCATTTCTCAGGGGAGAGACGACTTCTTCACTGGCTGTTTTCTCGCTGCTCACCATAACACTGCTGGCTTCTTCATGTAATATGTTTAGTGATGAGCAGGAATAAGTTGAAAACCGAAATTCAGCTGAACTTCAAAATAAAGCAATTTTCTAAACAAAAGTGTGTGTCATAGTTATTCTATTGATTTTTGCATCCTGGATTGACTTAATTGATGTATCAATGTAGATCGATGTATTGTTACAGCCCTAACGTCATGTATGCTCAACAGACACGCTGAGTCTGACATCACAGTAGGGCCAGTGATTTGACCATCGTGCACACGTGTATGCTACGTGCTACGATGTTAATTCTCAAACATAACATCGTGCAGCTCCAACCCCAATAAGGTGATGGGGTTCGCTTCAAATTCTCAAAGGTCACTAAGGAAGTTTTGTGCATGACTCACCGACCATTGCACACTCAACCATCCTGATCTTCTATCTAGTCCAGTAGGTATCCATGTCGCACACATGAAGCTGTGACACTTTAAATCTAGATTCAACATTTCTGCAGGAATCGGAGCAGACGGAAAACACTCCATCATTTGTGATAAAAATAATCGCTAAAATCCCTATTGATGCAGCTGTGGTCATGTGGTGTAGAAATCCATTAAAAATCTGACCTTTCTCTATTATTCATAATCTGGCTGAACTCAGCTGTAAAACCTCAGGAGGTCGTCAGCGTAGCGGTGCAGCTCAGAGACGAGTTCCTCCATGCTTGATATACATGTAGATCTGAAACTTTAAAAAAAATTGTGATTCTTTGTAATATTTCTTAATGGTGGAAATAAATGTCTGAGGTCACATTACACACAAACAAAAGAAAAGGATTATGGTTTTCTGACCAAATAAGGACTATGAATCGTCCTGTTTCCCCCATGATTAAATCATTGTAGCTGTTATCTTATTAGCGCGCTACGGTGTGCAATCCAACACCTCTTTCAACACAACTCTCAAGTTGTTTAAAGCGTAAAAGAGAGCAATTTGTCTGTAACAGAGGTGGAAGAATAAGATGTTCTCTGAACAAGAACGATGTGTCCAAAACAAGGTTTGGCTCAAGAAATAGGTAAGTGTTCTCTGGAGTTTTGTCTTTTCACTCAATCTGTTGAGATCTGAAAAAAAAAAGATTGTTTTTAATGTTTCTTTCCCCGTCGTCCTTGTGGATTCACTGTTTTACATCAGCAAACACAAAACTGCGTTACAGGGACACCAAACCATTTTGGCTTGCTTTTAGCACACCCTAGAGTTTGTCTTAATTCACCTTAATCTAACAGCTGAAATGTCTCCTCAGCCTTCATTAGTTTCTACAGGAGAGATTCATCACTACATCAAACAAATCGGCTGTGTTCATGATCTAAATCATTCAGGGAACATGCTGGAAGCAGACTGCAGCACTAGCATGCCTTATTAGTTATTTTCGTCAGCCTGTCTTTGTAGACGGAAATGAAATGGTCTGTTTGAGTCAACCCCACCTCCAGCAGCCTAAGCTCCAACCGTTCATTACACAACCCAAAAAGCATCATGGGCACCCACGAAGCAACGAATGAGAAAAAAGCATCTTCGGCAACAGCGCCGGCGCTACGCCTACACTCGCTCTGATAAAACACGCCTACAACAGCTGCTTGGTAATTTAGTGGTTAGATCATCAGCCTTTCATCTTGTTTTGACCTGTCCTGATGCCTGTTCAATTTCACATGTCAGCAGTAATTTATTTAGCCAGCTGAAGCAGATTTAATTTCTTTTATATTTTATTGTATTCGTATCTGGTCATTTCCAAGCAGCATTTTAGTCACAATACTCTGGAAGGGTCACAGAAGTCTCACCTCACATGGACTCACAAAGGTTTCAGCTGGATAAATAAACAAAGAAGTAAAAACAAAGATCAGTCCTTATATTTCACACAGTTTACCAATAAAAGGTTGAAAATATAATACTAGCAAGTGCAGCTAAGTTTAGTCACCTAGGACACGTGTGCTGTGCTGGCCATTACATACTTCTTTGTGGACGGGACGCAAGGTTTTTACGTGCAGTATTTTGTCTTCCAAGCCGAAGTAATTTGTCAGAAGATTCACTCTGGTAAGAGTAATCTGCAGTCATCTGTGACTTGAAGGTCACAGACTAAAACATTCTAAACTGCAGCATGAAATCATCAACCGCTCTATACTCACAACTCAGAGAAAGAGGGCGCAAGTGACCTACTTCCAGGGGAAGCGGGTTTCAGGTCTGAGACTAGCTTCATGAGGAGGAAAAAGGCCTGATGACGTATTTGAGGTCATTTTCAGGAGCACTAACCAGGGTAACTCAGTAGCTCAGTCCGACCACAGTTTCCAAGCGCACAGACTGACTCGAACCACGCTTGCTCGTGGAAAACTAGCTTTAGTTTACATCCTCATGTCTGCTGGTCCTACCGCATAATCTGAAAACTTGCAGCTGAGACAGAAAAATGCATGAATGCCATCAAAACCCAGTTTGGGTGTACGTTTCATGAGGGAATAATATCACATGTTAAAAAGCTCCAACAAGTGGATTTTCCATGATCTGCCCCTTTAGAAAAATGAAAAAGTGGCATAGTGTACCTTTAAACCTGCATTTTTAGCATCATCTGTTGCACCAACCAGTGGCAACAAAAACATAAAAACAATATTTAACTTGCACGTGTTCTTAAGCTCTCTGTGAATCTGGATGATAAAAGAAACAATGCCTTCAGCGTGTGATTGTGTCATGAAAACACATTCTGCTTTCATTATTTATAGCTGCGTGGTGCATCACGAACACAACGGCATTTTCCAAACGGCCTGTCTCAACAGCTTTACACATATGATTTCTCTCCTTTTTTAAAAAAGATCTTTAAAGAAGTGCTGTGCTGTGTTAGAAGGCAACACGCCTCCCACACACTCACCGCTGTAAGCCGACAGAACATATGGAGGAGCAGACACCTCTCGCTCTCTATCTCCAGGAACAGGAGAGAATATGTAACTGAGTGAGTGAGTGAGAAAGAATAGAAGGGTGGGGGAGTGACAGGAGAGAAAACAGCTGATCAAACTAAAATAGAAAAAAGAAACAGGTAACTGAGTGAGGGGGGTAAAGAGGTTTAAAGGAAGAAATGATGAAGAAGGTAGAGGAAGTGTATCATGGAGAAGCCAGGACAGATGAAGAACAGAGAGAGGGCGGCAAACACAAAGATATCAGCTACATCGATCAATAAACCACTTGAGGAGGAAAATTGTCTTCATCCTCCAACTTCCCCTCTGACATCCTCTATCAGCCAGAACAGAGTGTGAACTGTTTTCTGCTCTGTTGGTAACTAAAAACTGTTTTATGAGTGGAATAAGGAAAAAAAAATCCATATTATTCAATAACATCACAAATGCATTTTGGGAACATTCATAATTTGCTAGAATTAAAGCCCTCAGTGACTGACTGACCCCATGCAGAGAGAAAGAGAATCAGTCTGTCAAAGATAATTGCCATTAAAACTAGTTATTCCTGAGCAGCTATAGTAAACAAAACTTAGTCCTTATCTTGTTAGTGAGGCACTGATCTCAGCTTCTTTTCTACACGGATGTTTCGGTAAATTGCTTCTTTTTAAACCAGCGTGCACATTCCAAGATGTGCTGTTAATGCTGACGCTGAGCATTTTCACATCAGACAAAAGCAGGAACTAAATACACAAATCATCCTGTAAAAACAATGAACTGGAATTGATGTCTAATAATTCATTTTATGGTAACGAACCCGAAGAATCAGATTTACACTACAGGTGAGATAAACGCAGCAGCTGTGAATTTAAATACAATCTGCTTGATGGACTATGGATTCACAGCATCAGGAACAAGTTCATATTAGATAAATACAAGTTACAAACATACATTTATATGAAATTTCAAAAAGACCAGAAATCTTTGGTTTTATATTCTCTAAATAAGATTTGATCTTTGATTTTTATTTTTTTGTAAAATGTTGAATCATTTTTTATCAGAAGGGAATCTGAGCACGAGCCTTTGCCCATTACTTAAACAAGAATTGGCAAAAAAGCATTTTACAATAAGGGTTCCTTTATTAATGTTCCCGTTGTGAGAACCGGGTCGTACAGTGCGAGAACATGACTCGTGAGATTTGCTCCCCGAGGAAGTCGTACGGTTTGAGATGGAGTTGAATGCTACAAGTAAAAAAGCCGCAGTGTCTGCCCAGCTTTAACATTCTCCCTCTCCTGACAATAACATGTTACTCTCTTTGACATGGAATGTGCTACGACTAATTTACCTGTTGAATTCATTATAGATTCACTAAGATAAAGACAACAAAGTTTATCTCTTACGAAACAGAATATCTACTAAAAAGAATCCCAATGCAGCCATAGAAATACTACTGTGTGTGTGTGTGTGTGTGTCTGCTCCATTTTCTCGATCCCCAGTGAGTCGTGGCGGATGGCTGCTTATACTGAGCCAGGATCCTCTGGAGGTTTCTTCCTGCTAAAGGAGAATTTTCCTCTCCACTGTCGCTAAATGCTTGCTCGGTGAAGATTGCTGTAAAGACTCTGACACTAGTCAGTGACTCGATGCAGTCTGCTTCTTGTTGTGATTTGGTGCTATTTAAATAAAGTGAATTGAACTGAAATGCATTACTTTATATGGTTAATACTTAATAATGTGCTAGGTAATGTTAATAGAGACCCTTATTGTAAAGGGTTACCGGTTTAACCACTAACTCTTGAAACCAACCTCATCAATCTCAGCAAACACTAAAAAGGTACGCCAGCCATTCAGCCATCCGTTTTCCTTCAGTTAACTGGGGTTGGGTTCAGGGGCCGCAGCCTAACTCGAGAGGTCCAGACTTCCCTCTCCCAAGCCACTTAGGCCAGCTCCTCCGGAAGGATCCCACCCTGGTGTTCCCAGGCCAGCCAAGAAACATAGTCCTTCCATCGAGTCCTGTCTTCCTTTAAGTCTCCTCCCAGTTGGACGTGCCTGGAAAACCTCACCAGAGACGTGTTCTAACTAAATGCCCGAGCCAACTCAACAGGCTCCTCTTGATGTGGAGGAGCAGCAGATCTACTATGAGCCCCTCCCAGATGACTGAGCTTCTCACCCTAACCTGGAGAAGGCATTCCATCCATTTCCAGCTCAAGACAACGTTTTTGGATTTGAAGGTGCTGATCCCAGCTGCTTCACACTCATTTACAAACTGCTCCGGCGAACGCTGAAGATCATGGTCTGACGAAGCCAACAGGACCACATCGTTTGCAAATGGCAGAGACCCAATCCTTAGGCCACTAAAACAGATCCCCTCAATGCCTTGGCTGTGTCCAGAAATCCTGTCCATAAACATTATGAACTGATTTGTTTAGTTGCATGATTATCTTCATTATTCCAAAAGCAAAGTCATCCTCATGGATTCTGGATACTTTTACCCAAACTTTACCTCATGTAGCAGTACAGAATAAATGTGTGTAATCTGAGCATCAAACTATTCCATTCATCACATCTCGAATGTTCAAATCAGGGATCAGCTAGACACATAAAAACGTAAGTAATCTGTTCTCCTAAGCTCTTTAAGCTCTTGTGTAAGTATTACATTAATGAAGTGGGTGACAAGACCCTCGTTAGGTCAAGCAGTTTGAAATTACAGCTCATAACTGAAAGGTAGCAGGTTTATTTCTTCTTCATGCGTCCTTGTGCAAAATGCAGCAGTTCACAGGGACTCTAATACTGTAACCCTGACTGTGCAGCCGTGAATATGAACATTAGATAAATGATACCAGAATAATCACTGGCAAACATTAAATATCTCCTCCAGGCTTGTTGGTAATGAGCTGTGCAGATTTATAGCAACTCTTACAGAAAAAAACAGCACTTAATGCACATATTAATATTAAGTTTCATTAGCTTGTAGAAGAAAAATCTGCCTTTTTAAAAATACCAAAGCCAGTGGTTTTCAGTGATACGCTGCATATTTGGGAACTTCAATTTAATTTGTTGACCTTTAGTCTATACTTTGTACTTTATCTCTGCAGGCCAAGAACGTTTATGTAAATGAAACTAAAGCTGCTTTCAGATGGGATTAAAAACAAAATGCCGGAGTTTAGTTTAAAATGGCAAAAGGCTCCAATTGCAACTCTGCAGTAGTTACAAGTTTTTATAGTCTCACACAAAGCCACTAATCTTCACAGAAAAGGCAGTTGGAGAGCTAAAACTGGGAACACAGCAAATATTCATTTTTTTGTTATTATTATAATTATTATTGTTATTATTATTATTACTTATTCTTGTTGTTGTTATTATCAGCTGCAGATAAAAGGGAAGTTTGACTTTGGGCATACAATTTCACGCTCCAGTACATGGAAACAGTTTTTTTTATTGTCTATTGAAAATAAAAATTAAAGGAATTCATCAAAATAATTTAGTCATTTTATGATACTCACTCACAATACATTCAATTCATTAAAAAGTTATTGGTGTTTAGATGGAATACAGAATAGTGAAAATACTTGTGAACTTTTAGTGAGAATAAAAACTAAAAACATTGGACTGGTACTTTTTTGTAAGGCGTGTGCAGACAAACATGAGGAATATCACTATTCTATGAAAGAATTAACACATTTGTAAGAATCTCTGACAGGTCTCAAACTGGTCAAAATTGATCCTCATTTCATTTGCCATTTGGTCACCAAGGCCTCCCAAAACTGTCCCATATCTCTCTCTTACTGACTGAAACTCCAAACTCAGAAAAGTTCCAGCGATTACGCTTTATGTAGCCTAACACCGGTTTCACAATGGAAGCATCAGCGGTGGGAAAACGGCAGCAGAGCGGTTTACTCTCAAATTTCAAAGCGGTCATTTTCACAACGAGAGAGTCTTGGCAGCGGCATAGCTTCCTCATTGTGCTCTTCACTGGGCTCGCATACATAGATTGGTCCAAAGCAATCCATGCCGGTGTTGGTAAATGGAGGTGTTGTTTCTATTCTGTCTTGAGGTAAGTCACTCATCTTGTTCTTCAGTACATCTTCAGTACTTTCGACACTTAACACATTTAAAGATGTGTGATGATACAGTTCCACTGCTTCCTAGGATCCACCATCCATTCGCTCTGAGTTCATTTAAGGTCATTCCACGTCCTAGATGATGAACCTTTTCATGAAAGTGCTTGACAAGCAGAGAGGATATATGGCTGTTGCTGTTCTTAGAAAGTATTACTGGAAGTTTTATGTGAGGATGATTGCTGATTGACTTAAACGTCCTCCTACTCTCAAGACTTCATCTTCATCCAAAGTGGGACTTAACCTTTCCAGCTTGCTGTACTTGGTTTTAACCACACCTTCCTTTGCTTTTAAGCTTTGTATCTCATCTGGAAATGCTTCCCTTTGAACCAGTTTGGTAATAGCAATTTCTGCGTCTTTTCTTGCCTCCAAGCTTGTACCCTCATTAGTTCTTTGTTTCACCCTTTTGTGTTCCATGACTCATCGCTTCAATCTGGCAACAGCTTTCACTACTCTTGACCAGTCAGAGAACTTCTCAAAGCACTCTAAAAGTGATCTGCTCTCCTTTGCCTTTGTATTAAACACTGAAGCCTTGCGGAGTTCAGGATCATCATCTTGTACTTCTTCTATCTTGTATTTGGAAACAGGTAGTTCCATTTGCCAGAGAAAAGTTGGTCTTGAGAACCAGTTGGATTTCTTAAGTTCTTTGGCCATCAATCCTCGAGAGCCATGATCTGCTGCGTTATCCTCAGATGGAATGTAGGCCCATTGCTCAGCTTTTGTACTTGATTCTTTGTATGCGATTGGCGACAAACACTTCTGGCGTCGTTTCTTGTGTAACCTAAAACAATTGTGGAGTCTGTCCAGAAGTATTCCTTCAGGTCTTCAATTTCCAGTTCCTTCCAAAGCATGTCACTGACTCAAACTGCAACAACTGCCGCTGAGAGTTCCAGTCTCAGCATTGTTGTAACTTTAATTGGTGAAACTCTGGACTTCCCCATTACTAAAGTGCAATGGATTTCATTGGATTCGTTGATAGCTCTGAGGTAAGTACACATACCATAACCTACAGTACTTGCATCACAGAAGTGGTGAAGTTCATACCTTTTGATATTTCCAAAGTTTGAAGATAAGTAGCATCTTTTAACTTCTATATCAGCTAGAGTGGGTAATTCTCTGACCCATGACTCCCACCGTGGTCTTAAACTTTCTGGAAGCTCATCCTCCCAGCTGATCTTATCCTTGCACATTTGCTGAACAATCTGCTTTCCAGTGAGAACAAAAGGTGCTATGAATCCAAGTGGATCATACACGGAGGCTACAGTAGAAACTACACCTCTCCTTGTCAATGGTCTGGGATTTACTTCAACTCTGAACTTAAGAGTGTCGTGTGTGATGCACCACTCCACTCCAAGTACTTTTTCGATGTGTGAATAATTAAATTATTATTATTAATTATGTCTCGATTTTTGACAGTGGTGCATTCCCCTTCTGGGATGGACGCCATTTCATTATCAGTGTTTGAAACAAACTTGTGGAGTCTTAACTTGCCAGTGTTACAAAGCTCCCTTGATTCTCTAACAAGTTGAATGGCTTCTTGTTCTGTAGGAACACTTACAAGACCATCATCTATATAGAAATTGTTTTCTATGAAGTGTATGGCACTATCAGAGTACTGACCTTTCCCTAGAGTTGCCAGATGTCTCAGGCCAAAGTTGGCACAGCCAGGGGAGGAAACTGCTCCAAATAGGTGGACCTTCGTCCTGTAGGTGGGTGGCTTGGTTTCCAAATCATCATTTTGCCACCATAAGAAATACAGATAATCTCGATCTTCGGCCTTTACATGAAACTGGTGAAACATTCTTTCGATATCACACATTACAGCTATTAGGTCTTTCCGGAATCTGCACAGGACACCCACAAGTTTGTTTGTTAGGTCAGGTCCAGTGAGAAGATGATCATTGAGAGATGTTTCATGAAACTTTGCTGAGCAGTCAAATACTACCTGTATCTTGCCTGGTTTTTGTGGGTGGTAAACTCCATGATGTGGAATATACCAAGCTGGAGTGTTATTGATTTCTTCCTCTGGAATCTTTTCAGCATCTCCCCGAACAATCATGCCAATCATGAGGTTCCCAGCCTTTATAATAGGTTTCATCCTTTCTTAACTTCCTTTCCAGACACTGTAAGCGATGCATAGTACACATCTTATTGTCTGGCAACCTTGGTCGTTCTTCTTTGAATGGCAATGGCATTTCAATATGTCCATCCTCCTTTTGAGTTATATTTTCTTTAAGTTTGGACAAGAATTTCAAGTCATCTTGAGATACACAGTCCTCGTCATTAATTTTTTCAGAAAAATCTATCTCAAGAACCTTTATAATGTCTGAAGGTGTAATTTCTTTAACCTTTGATCTGTTCACATAATGAACTTCAGCTTTAAGACAGAGAGCAGAGTCAACTTTTGGTTTCACTTGACGGACAACTATAAAATGACTGATTCCAATTGCATCTCCATACTCTCCTCAGGGATTGCCATGACCAACAATGCTCCAACCAAGATCTGTGCATTGTGCAAAAGGCTCATTGTTGTGACCAGACACAACTTCTCTTGGTAGAAGAGCTTTTGAGCAGTTGTGACTGATAAGCAGGCCTACCTCACAGTCCTGTAGGGGTGCTATGTCATATTTCAGGTGCTCTAGGTGGGACCAAGCCTCTGCAGTTTTGTCAGTTGGTATGCGTGTTCTGTTGGCAGGAATAAACTCGCGTGTGTAAGCTGGTGGTAAATCGACCCTTTTGAGTAGAAACCACAAACTTGTAAATTCTTTACTCGTTAAGAAATTACTGTAGTAGTTTGTGATGTCATTGTAGAAAGCTTCAACTTCACTTGTTCCTTGGGTGCCTCTAAAGAGTCAGCTGTGTCGCTTAGCACAAATGTTGTGTCACTTTGAGAATCCAGTAGTGCATAGACAAGCACTTCTGGAACTGGCTGTGAAGCAGAAGAAAGCCAAACCGGAACTATTGCAGCTGTTTGGAAAGTAGCTTCAGTTTGATTGACCTTAAAGGTAGAAGCTATGACAATGTCTCTTGTTAGCATTGTTTGTGGGTTTACTTGATTCTTTTCTTGAATAAAATTTTCTTGACCTTGACTTTGCTTAACTTGGGTTGCCTTTTGTTCTCCTTTGTCTCTCTCTTCAAACAGGTAGGGTGTTGCTTATTGCATTTATTACAAACACTCCTACAGTTGCAGCTCTTTTGAGAGATGACCTGAGTTGAGGCATCCAAAACCCAATTTTTCAGCTATGATAAATTTAACTCTGTCTGCATAAACTTTCTACATGTGTGCAAAGTATGTCTATGCTTCTTACAAAAACACATTTGACTAATGTCTTGACTTTGACGTTCTGCTGTTTGGATTTGTCACTTAGCTTAAATGATTGCTATGATGTTATTGGATTACAGGCAACTTTTGATTCTCTGGTCAGAAATTTTACAAACTGACTGAAAGAAGGGCACTGGCCATTCTCTTCCATTTCCATCACTTTTCGGTTCAGTCTTGCAGTTAACCAATCAGGTAACTTTGCCAGAATCTTTCTGTTTTCATTGCAGTCATTTAGGATCTCCAGTGCCTTGATGTGAACCATGGCGGCTTCGCAGCTCCGTAGAAATCAGCAAACTCTCTTGGGTCAGTGCTGTCTTTAGGTCCAATCTTGGCCCACGCTTGAAGTTTGTCTCGTCTGAAACGAGTATCCGGCTCATTCCTAGTTTTTTCCCTTTTCTGACTGCAGATTCCAATGCAGCGTAAAACTGACGCGATGGGATGTCCGCTGATGCGGCACCGAACCAACTCATTTAACCGGACCTAAACCTTAACGTTTTGCTATTTATAACCTTCCCGTCACCCTCATCCTAACCTTAACCCTCTTGCTACCTAAAACGTTACTCTCACTGTAATCAAGCGTTTGTTTCCCATTCATTCTGACTGTGAATTTTCATATTTGCCGCCCAAGGGGAACGTTAGAACATTCCATCTGACGAGGGGGAGGTTACAAATACCCTCTACTTTTAACCTCCACCTTGGTAGATGAAACCTCCCCCTCACGTTGGCTCGGTCAAAACCTGACCAATGACGAGGCGGCTCCCGCCGTTCACTTCATAGAGCCGGCTTTTAGAGCGACCGACACATCACTAACGTGTTAGCTACCAAGATGGTTAAGGTTAGGATAGAGGTGAGGGGAAGGTTAAATAAGAGGATAAGGTTAGGGTGAGGTACAATGAGCTTGTTTAGTGCCCTGGCTGCAGACATCCCATCGCGTCACTTTTACGCTGCATTAGGATTTGCAGTCAGAAAAGGGATAAGTGACGAAAAAGGGCACTTTTGGCATCAGGGGTCTGACGTGGAGGGTGGCTGACCAAGCGTTCGTTTTGATGTGCTGGGAGTGAGAATGTGTTGCAGAAAATGTAAAGACAAAGATGTACAAAATTAGTGCAAGAAATAAAAGGTCTGGAGTCCCAAAACACCTACGTTTATTGGCGCCATATTTTTGAGCATGTCAGAAAGCACTCGCATCACTTAGAGGGGCTGTAGAACACCTTTACCTTGTTTTTGTTGAAGCTTGGGGTTTCTTATGTAGCATGTAAAAAAGGTTAACGTGATCTCTGACCTGCTTTCCTGTGCAAATTAGTAATCTTGTAATGGACACAGTGAAATGGTTCGTTCTAAGAAAAAGCTCTTAAATTTGCATTTCCCGACCCACTAACCACAGAACATAGTTAGCCCAAAGCTGATGCCAACACTAGCCTGAAATAATGCTAATGTCCTTGTTGGACGAGATGAAAACAACAAAGAATGTAACGTTCCAGGGAATATCCAGACTTTGAATGAATGCCAGATAGATCCATAGCTTACCTACTGAGCTATCCTGGTACTGTACATAGATCTGCAGAGTTATTAGCTTCAGGCAGTGTCAAAGAGCCATCAGGATAAACCAGCCAATCAGCACACAGCTCATTTAATGTCCATGTCCTGGCTGAGTGGGTGGGGTTTAAAAGCCTTTTCATTGTGGTGGCTTTATTATGGGGCTGTGTTTGTCAATCACCAGGGCTCCTGGGCAATGTTGAGCCCCAACAAATTCTCACTTGATACATAAATGAGTGTCAAAGAATGATTTTCTATTATAAAAATTATTTGTTCTGGAAACTCTTTAAATCTGTAAAACGTCACTGAAGAGACACAAACCTCAGCTTTGATTTTCGAAATTTACTAAAGAGGAGACACACACACACACACACACACACACACACACACACACACACACACACACACACACACACACACACACACACACACACACACACACACACACACACACACAACAACCCAAAGCAGAGCTCATTACTCTAATATTCCCCAGCTTTGAGTCTCCTGGGAGCCTTTTGTATTCCTGAATTTTCTCATCGTGAAGACAACTGTGTGTTAGTGTCCAAACAAGTTTCAAACAAGCATCAGTGATTACTGACTAGAGAAGCTATAGCAGGAAGCAGAACTGACGGAGTCATTTTAGCATCACTAATGTGCATCTGTTTTTTATAACAACTTAAATGATAAATGACCCGCACTTGTATAGCACCTCTCAGAGTAAGGACTCCAAAGCACTTTACACTACAGTGTATCATTCATCCATTCACACACACATTCATACACTGATGGTGATGAGCTACAATGTAGCCACAGCTGCCCTGGGGCGCACTGACAGAGGCTTGGGACTTAAAAACAACAGATTGGCTTAATCTACTAAGTTAAAGAAAATCATTATAAAACTTTAGTTACTGAACATTTTCTTTTCTTTTGTTTTAAATGTTGTCCAAAGCTACACACCTGGTTTGAATCTTAAATTGAATCAGGTGTGATGGAGCGGGTGGGGGGGGGGGGTCAAACTTTCAAAAGACAATTTTCTTACTTTCCCGATGGACTCAGGGGAATTTCTACAACATCTGCAGTGAGAAGTTGGACTGATTGTGAAGAAAAATGTAAGAGTGAGAGGAAACAACAGAGGAGTGAGAAGTGGAGGGTCAGACTGGTCCTCCTCACTATGTCTGTCTCCTAACGGCTCCCATGGCTCAACTTGTCAGAACAGCAGCAGCAAAGTGAAGGACTCTGGGAGAGGACAAGGAGCCACTCACTTCCTGTCTTCACTTCCTCAGCATCAAAACCAGGCTTTTCTTTTTGTTCTCTTCCAATTTTGTGTGTCCTTGTTGTTGTTGTTTGCTGCAAAAGATGTAGGGCAATCCCAGTTTAAATTGGTCCACACAGAAGAAATACAGTAAGCATTTGCATGTGAATTTCCCCCAAAAATCCACAAACTGCTTCGAAATATCGACTCAATATCACAATATTTGAGAGCATCAATCATTTTTCACATCCCCACACACAAGCCAACCAAACAATTAAATGCGTTAGTATCTTTAAAACGACTGACGAGAAACATATTGACGATGTGATGCTCATAAAACATTGTATTCGCCATTTTCTCTGATGCCTGAAGAAAATGCCTTGATGTCCTTGTGAAAACAGACAAGATGGCCAATTTTAGATGGAGACTTCTATCCTTTTTACATTCACAAACTAGATTTTATCTTTGATTTGACCTTTTGGATAAAACGGAACAACCAGGCGGAACTTTGCTCAAACAGTCCCTTGTATATCGACCGGGTAAGAGAAATAATTCATGCATACGCATCCACAGCTGCTGATATTGATAGGGAAGCAGTGATTAAACAACTCTGTCCTTTGAGGTAGTTCTTTATATTGGAGCTGAAACAAGAAGTAGAGCAGAACCGAAGCCATCTGGACTTCCAAATCATCCCAAATATCCCTCAGCAGCGACGCCGGCCTGTTTGTTGTTATCTGCTTTTGTCTCTGGCCCTGAAGACATTAAATTGTCAGTCTGTCCGGTCTGTTAGTCATTGCCTCAAAAGGCCGCTGACACAGGAGACCTCTTAACAGTGACAAACGACTCTGACTTGAGTCGACTTTAAAGCCTCTGAAAAAGCAGCCTGACCTAAACGAGACTACGTCTGTGGTTCGGTGGAGCGTTCAGCGTAGACAAACTTCACACTGAATTTGATTTATAAAGTGTTATAAAGTTTTTAAACACCTTTTCATCAAAAACTGGTTCCCTTCTACACAAAAACACCATCGTTTCCACAAAGAGTCAAGGGGTGTTCAATATAATTCAATTTTTAAAGTATCATTGATCTAGGAAAAAGAAAACATTTTGTTTTGGCTTCTATAGCAACTTCTCAGATGTTACAACAGCACTGTCCATTTTTTCTACTGTTCCTGATCCCAGCATGCTTTGAGACTTTAAAAGCCTTTTATTGGATTATTATCCCAATGTTGATGTTCAACATGTTATGGAAGTCTTTAATGTGTAAAATGTGCATTTCTAATCGAACAAATTGAGACACAGCCTTGGTGCATCCGTTCTGTGTTTTCCATCTGATTAAATAGTGGTCCAGTTTGGAGACGTGGACCCAGGACCATAAACAGGGATGAAGGAATATAAATGCTGGACCACTCATAAGACTTGGTGGTCGATGGAGAAGGTGCAGACAGTAGAGGGCGATATCGTCCTCTGCTGCCCGCAGATAAAAGGAAGTGACGTCACCAACATTGGCGATTGCTCTGACGAAGGCAGCAGTAGATGTCTAAACATGTCAGCAAAGGTAAAAACAAGCTTAATTTGCTCTGTGTATGATGAAGAACCACAAAAAAAATGTACATCAGATTTGGTTTTTCTGTCAACAACCAAAAATCTAATCATCTAGTTACTTCTCTGATGTTTTAAAACAACACATACATCTGACTGTCCTAATCCAAACTTTTCTCTTTTTGCTCACTTGTTTCTGTATGTCTGCACCAGTGTGGGTGTTTCACTGAGATCTGTTGAAGGCTAAAAACACTCCCTATAATCAGCGTACTGTTAGTCACCCATACAAAACAGGGAACTGGAGACTGTGGAAGGTTTGCAGCCCACAGCAGTAATTACTTCCAACCCGATGAGCATAAAGGCCGTCTGTGGAGGCGGCAGACTGCAGCAAAGCTTTTATCTGAAGGCTAAATGAAGGTAATAATGAGATAATTGTTTTAGATGATGGCTGTCTCTCCCACAGCTACTTAAACAGTCCAGCTAACTTTTGCTAGCACAAAGTGCTTCTGCTTTGGCAGGCAGTCCATCTGCTAGGCAGGATGTGTGTGTTTCTGCAGAGTGATGGTTTCATTGGTATTTTGGTGCCAGTGTGAATGTGTATGCTGCTTGCTTAAAGGTCTGAGTTGTGTATGCAGATAAATGCTGACAAAAAGCAGCATGTTTGAGTAAAAAGTACCGAAAGACCACTAGAACAACGTGAAACAATCTGCTTGTCGTCATTCCATGCTCTTCCCCCATGCAGAAGTCTGAAGCATGAAGAGATCCCGTCCAACAAAGAATGCATGATGAATTAAAAATTTTCAAAAAAACAACATAAAGATTTTTCTGTACTTTTTTTTACCCTCTAGAATAAAACTCTATCCATCTTGTATAATGTTAAAGAAGAAAAAAATTTTTAAATACCACCTTTCAAGATAAAAATCAGAAGGTGCTTCACAAGCACAAAAATATATAGATTTCAAAAGTTAATAATAAAATAAAAAATGTAAAGATAAAATACAAATGAAGATTGATAAATAAGAATAAAAATTAAAAAAGAAAACAAGGGAGCCTGAAAAAAAAATGCAGGAATTATAATGTTTACCTCTAACGGTCATCAGAGTTTCTTCAAAATGCTCTAAATTACTATTATTTAGAAAAACTATCATATCTTGGGAGGCTAGTAGAACACACATCATTAGTTTATTAATAAATAAAATATACAAACCTTTAAAGGTGTGGAACACTCATTTAATCTTTTGCAGTGGTCTCTAGTAGGAAAGAATGTCTTGTAACACCGGTGCACCCTTTCCAGGAACTAGAAGTGAGCCAAATCACAGCTGAGCTTAAGGATTTGGAGTCTTACTTCCTGATATTTGGACATTTCGCCTTGGATTGGATTACTGCAACGCGACTCTACCACTGACTCTGCTTTGCAACGTTGGATGTTTTATCTCCACAAATAACACAAGCCTGGAGGTGCTCTGCTGTGTGGTGAAGTTGCTAATGCTAACAGAGACGTTCTCTGCTGATTCCTGGACGCTGAGCCAACGCCTTCCCCGTCGTGAGCCAAGATGGGTGAGTCCATGAACGTTGAGTGACACAGTGTGATGTAGACCTGTCTGGCTTTTTAAATCCCAGTGTTTCACTGTACATGTTCATGTTGAGCCTGTGAAAAACTCAGAGTGACCGATTGTAATAAGAAGTAAAAATTACAAAATGTTTTAAAGGAGACATAACATGAAAAACCCACTTTTTTATCCATTAACACAGTGTGTTTCACATTTTAAGTGTCTAAGTGAGCAAAAAGGCTTATATTATTCACTGGAGTTGCTATTTAGATATTTAATAATTAAGTTTTGGGCATATTTGTCCACCCGTTCAGTTTTTACATAATCTATTACATCAGTAATTAATTTAGTGAGGATAACTACCAAATATGGTAATGGCCCTGGCTAAACACAGAGCCAATCCGCCATTTTTTCTTCTCGCTAAGATTTTTTGTAGTCCTATTGGAAAAATGCAGAATGTCTGGTTATTTTAGCCACACACAGCTCAAAACTGTTCCTCGTTTTAAGGAAGGGTGGTGTGGCAGTATTTAAACCCAGGAGCTGATGACACTACTGCTAAAAAAACACAGAAGAAAAAGTAGTGTGTTTGTGCTTGTGCTTGTGTGTGTGTGTGTGTGTGTGTGTGCGCGCGCGCGCGGTTCGTTCTTTCGTGTCTTCAGGCTAGTAAGTACTGAGGACTTCATCTATCTAAAAGGAGTCATTTTTATCTGAATGTGGCAGCACCGGGACACAGCAGCAGAGCGGTAAGCTTCATATCACTCTAAAATGTCGACAAACTTTACTTTAGATTTACGGGCATTAGCAGCACTAAAGCGTTAGCATCCGGCTTGATATCGCTAGCACAGTATGCTAGTAAAGTTAGCACCCAGATTAATGCGGATTTGGCTGATTTTCCTGGAATAAAACGTGATTTCTGATCAACGCCTTCTTTTACACCAGATGATAACCTCCCACTGATTGTAACAGCAGAGAGCCTGTGTGTTATTCTACGTGAGTGTGATGTAATCTTAGCATCCAGTAAATAAAGTCCCATATCAGCTAAAATGCAGCGTGACAAAGTCATTAAAGTGCGTCAACACCGGTGGATTTAATAGAGTAGTAAGTCTGTCTGCACTGCTCTCTAATGAGCTTCCTTTCATAAGGAATCATTTGTATAATTTTAGTGTCACTATTTTATTACATTTGTAGGAAAATATGAAGTCACTGCAGCAAAGTGAACTTGTGAACAAACACAAACGTGACTATAAACATGAAAGCTAAAGAAACGACTTTCCTAAAGCTGCTTGTAAACAAAATATGTCATTAAAGTTATTGTCTATCATTGCAGAATACGACGATGACATCATGGAACTGGTCTTTGGAAAAGTTTTCCCTGAACCAACTCCGTTTCTAGATGAGGTAGAGAAGATCTGCATCTCACCAACTCTCTGGTCTCAGTATTCAGACAACGGAGGTCTCCCACTGTTATCCAGGACCAGTTTGAAGCCCACATACTGCCCCTCCCTCATCATCAGGAAACATCAATCCGTATCCTGAGGACAACAGAAGACGGCAGGAGGACAGGAACTCTGAGACCTAGACACCACCAGCACCGAGACACAAATTACCTGTGTGCACAACGCCTGTTTAACTACTAAAGCCTGTTTAACTACTAAAGCCTGTTTAACTACTAAAGCCTGTTTATTATATTGTTCTACTTATTTGCTGTGAGGTTAATACTTAGAAAATTTGTATATTAATGTAAACAATTTAAAAAAAATCACTGATTGTATGTTTTCTTTTAGATGTAATGGTCCAAACTCAGCCTTGTAGACATTTATTGCATCCTGTAGGTAAATACACAGAACAGGCTCAGGTCCAGGATGACCCAGCATGCTCTTCTTCCATTCTGGCTGTTAGGGATTTTATCAATAACTCAATGCCTACTGATGTTTTCACCTAACGGTATTTATTTAGAATGCAGGTAAGATTTAACTATATTTGTTAGCAAAGCAGACTGATCTTGGGAATTTCACTGCAGCACTGATGTCCACCTCTCTGTACACATTAGAGAGAATTACCACTTTACAGCTAAACACATTTAATAAAGATATAGGCTACGCATTGCAGACAATAAAAACAAAGTTGTAAGCATTAGAATTATAATGATCACATTAAAGAACATTTGGAGGAATGTTCTTTATTTTTGACTCGAATCTCAAATCTTTAAATTAAAATGTAACTGCTTTTTATCCATTTTCAGCCATTAAGACACCCAATATTAAATAAGACTACTTATAAAATTATTTATAATTATATGTATGTATATATATAGATAGAGATCTTAAAAAAATGTATTCTTTTAATGGTGTTTTAATGAGCTGTATCATTTTTTAAAACATTTTTTATAGAAATAAATAAGCAAGCAGCATTCCTTGTGTGTGTGTGTGTGTGTGTGTGTGTGCGCGCGCGCGCACGTGCCTGCTAGCTTGTCCCTCTGTCGGCCGTGACGGGTGTGTGTGAGTGACTACAGACAAATGCATGAGAGAGTTAGCAGCCTTGAAACAGCTTGATGAACTACCCTCCCCACATGTTTTAAAAATGCTAATATGCTATGCTAAATCTGCTATGCTAAATAATGATTTCTCTATAGAACTACAAAGTCCGACTGGGGGAGGAGAGTACAGGTCTGCACTATGGAGGGGGGCGGAGTTTACAGCTCCTCCTCCAGTTTAAAGAGACAGTACCCAAAAACGGCTCGTTCTCAAGACTCTCCTCAGAACAGGGGTAGATGAGGGTCTGTAGAGCAACAATAATGAGGAAATCAGACCAAAGAACTGCAGTTCCACTGTATTTAGACCCCAACTGAAGGATTTAGATGTAAAAAGGAATAACTTAAAAGCATGTTATGTCTCCTTTAAGTGTTCCACATTTTAAAATCTTTGTATCATTAACATAACGATGTTTAACATTGTTAAGATATAAAAATGTTGACGCATGTAATTAATATAGATATTAATAAAGACAGTGTTTTGTTATAAAGTCAGAATTGAAATCAAGCTAAAGTGTGATGTATTTTTAAGAAATTCAGTAATAGATATGCAAACGCAATAATGAGTAGCCTTTCCACATGGATTACTATTGTGCCACGACTCTTTAAATATTTTATTTTATTCTAAGGTTGAATACAAAAATATGAATAAATAATATCTGATCAGATTTTCTTTGCTTTGAATGTAAAAACTATAAATAAACAGAGATTTTATGTGAGGAATGTGGGAATAAAAAAGTCCAAATCCGCTGTACCGGGCATGTTAACAACTTTCAGTAATATCTAGTACAGTCTGAAAGGAAGAGATCCGTCTTGATGGAATTTACTGTCATCATGAAATGTTCATGATGAGCTACATCGGTATTAAAACATTAAAGATATTAAATTGGCAGTTGAGATCTTCGAAACTGGGTGTCTGCTGAAATGTTATTGAAAATTAATACTTTACAAACATTGACTGTACTGCAAACATGTGTTTAATGGGATTTTTAATCATTAGCCAGAGAGAACTACATGATGCAAAAATTGACAATGAGATAAACATGTATAAAATAGCTTGTGCATGAAATAACGTTCCATTTTTTAGATCCTAATTGTTTTTGAGTGACAAAAATCCACTTTGTAACTGGCCCTGGGTTTTAGCTGATCGGAAATAATCTCTATTTCTTCAGACTGAGGTTTTTTACTGAGATTGTTAATAATTAAATGCTAATAACATATTTATAGAAAGTCACTTTAAAAGATATATACTTCTTTTCTAAGTCTAGGCCACCAGATGGTTTCAACTGTGTCGTTTTGCAGGCCTCACCTCTGATGGTTCGATCTGTTCTTCATGCTATAAAAGTTTGTACTGTTAGAGCGCTAATGAGGTGGAAAACATTCTCTGTAAAGTTCTTATGGCACAAAATACCTGGAGGGAATACTTGGTAAGTTGTGTCTGCTGGGACTAATCAGGGGAAAAAAATCAGGTTGTGAGGGAGGAAGACTGTCCTTACCGTTGGATGGAAGCAGATGGGAGTCACTTGAAGCAATGATAAATAAGCCTGGTCTGAAGTAGAGCTGGACGGTTTTAGGAAGTGATCTAATCGTAACAGGAACTGTGATTTCTATTTGATTCACAATTTTCCTAAAATCATGCTTCAGCACAATATTCATAAAGTACAGTAACTTTTACAAACATGCCAAAAAATGACATCATACCTACAAAACACAAAAAGCTGTGACGCTAAAGGAGACAACTGTTTTCAAATGTGTCCATTAAGGCTGCTAGAGCAAATTTGGTAAACTAATTATTCTAAAACTGTTTTTCATGCCTCTTAACAACATTCTAACATAGCATAGCTATAGATATATTTTGCAGATAAAAAACAAAAACATTCATAAAGTGGTTCTTCCCCATTTAAAAAAAATCTCTGCCAATAACACGTTTCAGACCAGATGCAACAATTGGATCATCCAGTTGTCAGCCTCAACAAACCACTGCACTTCCCTGGGTCCTCCATTCATAACGTTCTCATGTACTTAGCAACAGAACCACTGGTGTGAGAAGGAGAAACAGCCGGCTGCTACCACTTCAACTTTAGGACTAACTACCAGAGTCCCAAAAAGAAAACCACCATTTGAAGTACTGAACAACAAAGACGTTTGGACCTAGAAAAAGGCGACTGGTGTTTAGCACTCTCGTTTCCTCCAGCATCATGGGTTTCCGGTCTTAGGGAAGATAGAGGGAAGAGGTGAATGTTTGTATTTCAAAACCTTTCCAGATTCAATATGACCGCTTTAACAGTGGACTTACATGCAGAATTGCCTCTGTATTATTTTACCAGGGCAGGCTGCCAGGATGTTTTTCGCACAAAAATACCGCTTTAACACCGAACGCCGACCCACTTTTGTATTCGTACTTTGAATTAGTGTAATTCCGCAACAATTCGTGCACCTGCTCTTTGCATGCTCGAGGAAAGGTGTCCCTCCAATTTCCGTGAAAGATCTCGGCGTGGGGTGGGGGGTGGTTTGCACTCCGCCAAAGTCAGTGACAGTGCAGGGGGTGGGGGGACTACTTGAAGACAAGACAAACGGTTCTGTAAAAGGACTCGGCTGTAATCGTTCACTTTGAAAGCCCGCCCAAAACATTTGATTCGTTTGTGAACATCACATCAGTATTCTCCATGCCTGTTATCACGTGAACTGGCAAAATCACACCTGATGTTACAATTCTCCTGTGATTTCGTAACCTCGAGAGACCTGCTGTGTGGAACGATTTTGCTGCCAACTCGTGTCTGAAGAGCTCCCGGCAGAAAGGGATGCACCACTAAGCTCTCGGGGGAAACGCATCTAATGCGTTATGTCCTACTGGCACGTCTGATGGAAAGCCCTGGTTAGTCTAAAGCAATGGTTCTCAATTCTTTTATGTTAAATGACCCCCCCCCCCACCCCCCCACCCCCACCCCACCCCGGCCCGACACCACCTAGCATCCCTTGAGGGTGTTCTGGGAAAACTGTAAGAGAAAAACTGCTCTAAGTTACAATATTTCTCCTTTTTTGATGTTTCTTGTTCTGTTTTAACTCGCCGGTCGGCCTTTTCTAACCCACTCCTGTTTTTATGCTTCCCTTGGAAAAGAGCTCTGTTTTCATCAGAACTCTGTCAGATCCAGACGGGACCGTGATGTGTGGAACCTGCAAGTAAATGTCTGAAATCTGACATGTCATTTTTAAGAAAAACTGAATTTCAACAATTCCTGAAAAGAAGTTGTTGAAATCAAACCACACACATATATGAAATATAAAAAAACAGTCCTGTAGGCTGAGATAGGCAAGGAGACGAAGGAACGACTTGGATGGTGCGTGGTAAGCAGGGACAGATTAGAGAGTATTTTATACTCTGAGCTCTTCATCCATCAACACAATCTGCAAGGCTTTGAACAGAGAAGAGATGTGCATGCAAGCTTTTCATCCAGAAGTGTTTGCTCTGCACTAAACAGCGTGCAGTGCTTACTGTATGTGTGTGTGTTTAAATGAGGCTGCAGAATCAGCTCTGTCTGTAAAGCAAAGCAAGCACCCAAAACAAGTCACAAGGCCTGAAATGCATTTCTGCCAAACTAAAACTGATACGGGGTGGCATGCCAGAGATCTGTCACAGAAATTGGGCCAAGCCTGACAGGCAACAAACTTATGATCTGAATGTTTTGGATTTCTTTAACATTTTTTTCTTTTAGGGGTTTAAAAAAACTAATTTGGATAGAAAGTGAGTGTTAAAAACAACAAATGGGAGTTTTTTGATTCTGGATGGATCTTCATGGATAAAACAAGAAAAATGGAAGAAAAATCTACAAAAATAGAAAAGGAGCTATGTAATATGAGTTTTGCATTGTTTCTGTTTTAATCCCATTTGGTGTTCTTTAGCTGGTATTTCATACTAGGAAAAATGAATACTGCCCCCAGTCCTGAGGCCAGTCATGGTAATAGACCAGATGGGATACATTTCCCAAATGGCCTGGAGGCTTTATGGAGAATCAAGAGTTCTTTAATATTACCAGAAATAATGTTATTTGTTTACCTGTAAGACATGTAGGACTCTAAATATTCTGAACAATTCTCTCTCTCTCCCTCTTCCAGGGTTGCCATGGAGGGAAGTTTTCTTTGTTGCTATGACAACACCAGATCTCTTGTCTCCCCTGAGGACGGAAAGACCCAACAGACACCCCTCAAGTGATTTCGATGTTTGTGGAGAGATAACTGCTCTATTCACACACACACACACAGACACAGACACACACACACACACACATGCGCACGCGCACACCCACACACTCACTCACACACATTCACACACACAGACACACACACACACACACACACACACACACACACACACACACACACACACACACACGCACACGCACACGCACACACACACACACACTACCAAAACGCTGAAGTCTTAGTATTTGCATTACTGATGCAGTATTAAATAAAGAAAAAAAAACTTTGGTTTAAATAAAGCAACATGTGTAAAAATACTCATTTAAAAGAAACGGACTCCAGTAGCTCCATCCACATTTTAAACCTACCTGCTGTTTCACTCACCCTGATTTACATGTTTTTTTTTAAACAGCAGTGAAATCTGATGAGAAAACACAGATGGGGAGTAACAGAACATGCTGTTACATTTGCAGAGCAAATGGCTTATATTCTTACCTTAAGTCTCTCAGAAACTCCGTCGGTGAAGCTGATGGTGAACTCCTCCACCTTGGGGACTTTCAGCCTCTTCTTCTCTGTTTGGAACTCTGTACGAGTTTTCACCACCACCTTAAAAAAACATGTGAACTAAGATCATTCAACGAGCGTGGATATTAAAGCTCTCATTCACGCGCTATTGTTGTAAATCTGCTGTGGTCTCTAGTATAAATTAATGCCTTGAGATCTGTTCTCTGTGGGAAAAAAGCTCTGGTGCTCATGGTTCAAAATGCAGAATTCAGACATCTTGCCCCTGAATAACCAACATCAAAGTGTCTTTACCACTGTCTCTGTTTTCTCTGCAACATTGATGTTTTAGAAATGAATGAATGAATGAATTAATTAATTAAATAATTAATGTTTTTATATAGTGCTTTACAAAACCCAGAGGGTGACCAAAGTGCCTGACATTTAATATAGGAAAAAAAAAGAAATAAAAAGGACAATGAAAACAATTTAAAAACCTTTGTAAAAAAGTAAATAATCTGAGCCAGTTTTAAGTGACAGTGTGTATTTACCCTGGCGATAGGGGGCAGTAGATACCTAAATAAATGCAAGCAAGCATTATTTTTGTGTTCAAGTTAGACTTCACCAACAGACTCTATCTGACAATGCTGTTGCATCTTTTAAATCAACTGCTCCATCTTTACTATCTTCAGCATCTCAGGGGAATGTAGCAGATGGCAATATTTTCATTTCTCAATCAATCAATCAAAATTTATTTATGAAGTGCTTTTCATGCAAATGCAGCTCAAAGCGCTTTACAATATTAGAAACAACCAGACAGCAGTCGGTTTCCCACCCCTCCCACACAGATTCACATAAGAGATCCCCTTTGTTTCTCCCTCCTCCCACCCTCAATCCCGTCCCAAGCAGATGCAAAATCCTGCACGCACACACACACACACACACACACACACACACACACACACACACACACACACACACACACACACACACACACACACACACACACACACACACACACACACACGTAATAGAGAAAGGGCAGCTGGCTGAGTGCAGATGTAGTAGATACAAAGAAGACGAAAACACCATCAAAGGAGCCAACTGCACCGGGAGCACCAAGATTGGCAGCAATAGCCTTGGCAAGAGTAAACATGGGAAGCACCCCGGCCACCACGGTCCACCGCTGCCCCCAAGGCAGCCGGCCACCACAGAGGAAACACTAGTTTACTAATGAGACTAAGATAACAGTTAAGAAACTAATTAAACATAAACAGCTGATAAATAAAAATCTAAATAAAACACTGATAAAAGATGACCAAGTAGAAATGTATAATTACATTTATAAAATATTGTACAACAAAGTATTAAGACTGATTAAAAATAATAATTATTACAAGTTAACATAAATATGTAGGATAATATGTTATTTAATTAAAAGGAGTAAGTAATAAAACACTGATAAAATATATATATGTATATAAAAAGGTAAAAACTGGCCCTTCACAAATTGATGATCTAGTTCATAATGTTACTTCTTCTTTACGTGTGGCATTAGATGATGTTGCCCCTTTAAAAAAGAAGGTATTAAGCACAGGAATTTGGCTCCCTGGTTTAATTCAGATTTACAAACTTTAAAAACACTCTAGAAAATTGGTGAGAACATGGCGCTCTACACACCAGGAGGAACCCTAATTATCTTGGAAAAATAGTCTTGTGCTTTATGAAAATAAGCTTCAACAAGCTAGAACAGCTTATTTCTCAGCGTTAATTGAGGAGAATAAGAATAATCCTAAATTTCTTTTCTGTGCAGTTGCCAAACTTACACAGAATCATAGCTCTGAACCATCTATTCCCTTAGCCCTCAGCAGCAACGACTTTATAAGATTTTTCACGAGTAAAATTCATTGTATTAGAAACAAAATCATTAGCATCCTTACTAATGCGATTTCGTCTTCTTCAGTAAGTGAGGCAGCATCAGAGGTGACTGTAGAACTTAATCTGTGCTTGAACCGTTTTGATCCAGTTGAGCTTTCAGATTTATCAAAAATATTAGCTTCATCTAAACCTTCAACTTGCATTTTGGATCCAATCCCAACCCAATTATTTAAAGAAGCATTTCCTTTGGTTACTGCCCCCATTCTAGATATAATCAATATAGCCTTAGTAAATGGATATGTACCACAGGATTTTAAGGTTGCTGTAATCAAATCTTTACTTAAGAAACCTTCTCTGGATCCAGATGACCCAATGAATTATAGACCTATATCTAACCTTCCATTTTTATCCAAATCCTTGAGAAAATAGTGGCCATCCAAGTATGTGAGCATTTAAACACTAATGATCTGTTTGAGGAATTTCAGTCTGGTTTTAGAGAGTATCACAGCACTGAAACTGCATTAGTGAAAGTTACAAAGGATATTTTCATGGCCTCAGATAAGAATTTTGTGTCTGTTCTAGTCTTGTTAGATCTCAGTGCTGCCTTTGACATAGTTGATCACAATGTTCTTTTAGAAAGGCTTGAACATGTTGTAGGGATGAAAGGAACAGCGCTATGCTGGTTTAAATCCTACCTGTCTGATAGATTTCATTTTGTAAAATGAAGCATATATATATATATATATATATATATATATATATATATATATATATATATATATATATATATATATATATGTATATATATATATGTATATGTATATATATATATATATATATATATATATATATATATATATATATATATATATATATATATATATATATATATAGTTGATCACAATGTTCTTTTAGAAAGGCTTGAACATGTTGTAGGGATGAAAGGAACAGCGCTATGCTGGTTTAAATCCTACCTGTCTGATAGATTTCATTTTGTAAAATGAAGCATATATATATATATATATATATATATATATATATATATATATATATATATATATATATATATATATGCTTCCAATTGGTAAAATCATCAGACAGCATAGGATAAACTTCCACTGTTATGCTGACGATAATCAGTTATATCTATCCATTAACCCTGATGAACCTAATCGGATAGATAGATTACAGGCTTGTCTTGAAGAGATAAAAAATTGGATGACTCTAAACTTTCTGCTTTTAATTCAATTCAAGACTGAAGTTCTCATCTTTGGACCTGAAATTCAGAAAAGGAAATTGCTTAGTCAATCACCTGACCTGAATAGCATTAAATTAGTCTCCGAGAACAAAGTAAGGAACCTTGGTGTTATCTTTGACCAGGACATGTCATTCAAATCCCACTTTAAACAGGTTTGTAGTATTTCCTTTTTCCACCTTCAGAATAATGCTTCTTGATCCCCAGTGAGTTGTGGCGGATGGCTGCTTAGGCTGAATCAGGATCCTCTGGAGGTTTCTTCCTGTTAAAAAGGAGTTTTCCTCTCCACTGTCGCTAAATGCTTGCTTAGTATGAGGATTGCATCAAGTCACTGACACCAGTCAGTGGCTTGATGCAATGTACCGGGTTCCTTGTATAGGAAACTTTTTACTGATTGACTTAATGAACTGATCTGTATTGGAATGTTTACCGTGGGAAGAGCCTTGAGACGACTCTTGCCGTGATTTGGCGCTATATAAATAAACTTGAATTGAACTGATTTAAATAGATGGTCATTAGGGTCAAAAATCCTTGGAAGTGCAACCTCCAGCAAAATAACAAGAACATCAGATTCCCTTTCATCACTTGCAATGAGTGAAGAGGTAAATGTGTAAAAGTTGCTGAAAGTTTTGTAACTATTTGTTACAAATCAGTAAATGCATTCTGTCCTCGTGGGCTTCCGTAGAAGGAAACATGGCATGCTATATGGCTTCGCCCAGAAACTTAGACCAGCTCCTGTGTATTTTAGACCTGGTTTTTATGGTTATACATTATGAAACCGCCAATATTTGTCAACAACTGGGTATCTTTTCATTCATTTACAACAACATTTCAAAGGATATTTCCAGAAAATAATGGTTAAATACTACAAATTATCACTTTAAAACTATTTAGGACAAATCTAAAAATAATAAAAACCAAAACCAATTTAAAATCATTAAAAACCACTATAAAATCTCTCCAGGATTGGCAAAAGCCATGCAAAGAGGTGTGTCTTTAATCCAGACTTAAATAAGGTTACATCCGTAGTCATGAGAAGGTGAAGTAGGAGTTTGCTCCATAACTTCAGAGCTACCACTGAAAATGAGCGATCCTCCCACTGTCTGTATTTATATCTCGGAACATGAAGATAACATTTACCCCTGGACCTTGTTTCTCTGCTCTGCTTTTGTAATGAAAATTTGTCACAGATTTTATCTCCACAAATAGCACAAACCTGAAGGAGTTCTGCCATGCGGTGAAGTTACTAATGCTAATATTTCGCTTCTATTAGACTAAATACCCCCTGCTCTCTCCTGGATGCTAAATCAATACAACCTTCCCTGGTTGTGAGCTAAGATGCTAACATGCTAATTTAGAGCATGACGGAGATCTGAGTGGCTTTTACTGACCCAAGCGTTTTCCCACCTTTTTATCTTTAGGCAGCTAATAGAGGAAATAGGGGTAGATTATTTTCATGTTCAGACCACCAACATGAAGGTAAGAACACTTAAAAACAGTGCGGCTCAATTCTGTCCCAGCACTCACATCTACTAAGCTAAAACTAGTTAAATCTATTGAAGTAAAACAATTATAAAAGTTATTTTCTCACTGATAAATGAATAAAAGACAGTTTTTAAATAACTATATCAACATTATGTGGTAAATTTCTCCTGTTTTGTTTCTTCTTTCTCTCCTGAACAAAAGTATTTTATTTTGCTTCTCATTACTGACTGAATTATTCATTTTATTTACTCGGCAATCTTCTTAAACTAAACCTGCATTTCCTAAAAACACACAGTGTTCCAGCTGCTTCCCGTCCATACTGCCGCACAGCAGAGGATATGGAACAAAACGGTGAACAAAGCAGAGGAGAAGGAACAGCTGCTAGGTGTCCTTGTGGCTGAGCCAGAAACTGCTGTGCACACAAACCGACTCCACTGTCTGAATAACAAAGCTTTGTTTGGATCCAGAAGCTCTTATCTAAAAGTGGAATCCAACAATAGGTGAGTATGCTGAACTTGAGGCAGCAAAACCCCATGACTTGCTCTGAATTCCTATTTATTATTAACTAATGTCCCAATTTTCACTTCAAACTTACACCAAGCTTTACATCCCTCCTCTAATAAATAGCAACACTTCCAGTGATTAGACAAGTCTCAGAGTTGTCATAAAAATAATTTTATGATTTTTTTTCTTCACAACTAAAATAACAATGAAATAACTTAGATTTGAACATTTTCTTTTCTTCCACAGTTTGAACCATTGAGTGCACACACACACACACACACACACACACACACACACACACACACATTTGTGGAAAGGTTTTAAAAAATCAGTGCAGATGAAAACGTCAGAGTGAGGGCAAAGCACACCAATAGCATATGACGTTATTCAATTATCACGCCCACATGCTTTATGGCATGGCATCCCGCGTTTTATAGTTCCTCTTTTCTTTTTGCATTTGGATTCATTTCTGACGATCAAGACTCCTAAAAAAAACTCATCACTAACTTTGAACTTTCAATCTTTCCTACTACAACTAAAGCTCTTATTTTGGTGAGTCAAACCAAAGTGTTCCCGGCGTGTTTCACAACTCAGTGAGTAATGGTGTTAAATGATGTTGATTTTAATCCAGCAACCCAATATAATCTCCACAAGCTGAATTAGACGTTTTTCTGTCCCATTGCAAACGTTTTAGATTTTGTGACTGAACCTGTTTTTACTGCTGATTCTTACTGGTAAATTTACTGTTGCTAGTTTCTGATCATCTCACTCTAACTGTTTGGTCCATTTTATTCATCATTTCATAGAGACTATTCTGATTTCTGCCTTTAATTAAGTTGTTTTATGATGGATGCATAACAATAACGTGTCTCTTTGTAAAAATAAAATAACACATTGGAAATAACTGCCATTTACTGGGCATTTCAATCATTTTAATGAAAGCTGGGAATATGAACCCATTTACAGTCCGTAAAGTTCTTACTTCTTCACTTTAGCAGCTAAAGTCTATAAATTATTGATGCAATTTTTTTATCACTTCTAGATTTATTTTGCCAAACCTGGTGCTGTACCTCAGTTTTGGTTCGTGCATCTTTGGGGAAGTTACCTGCACAGCACTGCTGTAGCCTCATTTACTGCTGCATCGCTTTATTCCATATTTCACATAAATAGACATCCACCCTGTGGATAAAACCAGCATAGTTGATTACCATCATATTGTGTTTTGATGCTGGTCCAGCATATCAGCATCAAAACACAACATATGATGGCCTTTGCTGGTTTTTCCAGCAGGGCAATGGGCACCATTATAGCCGTGGTATGTAATTTAAACACTTTATTCTTAAATTTGACTAATTGACCTTTTTCTATGATATAAAGAGGGTAATCTTTCATAATTCCCTCCCCTGCCCTCTACAGCAAAACAAAGCATTAACGTGAGCCTTGAGCACTGACCAATAGCATTGTGTATCCACAAGAGAGTAAATCAACAAAAATGTGCCCCAGTTCCCAGCATGCACTGATGCACAGTTAGCGTAACACAGCAACCTAGCATGAATGCTATAAGCTAACTGGAAGAATACCAATACGAATGCACATGTTGACACCTGCCATAGCGCAGTGGAACTTGCTTCACTCTCATTTCTATTGCCGTAGATCGACTTAGATGCACATGTAAACACACTGAATGATGCGCAGTGAGCTTAGCACACCTAGCATGAATGCTAACTTGGCCTGCACTGAATTAAGTCTGTAAACTTTGAGGTGATGATAGAAGTGGAGAAGGAAGGAAAAGGAATTTATCTTTGTGTGCTGGAGTGAAGTGATTAGCGTAGTTTTCCCCATGCTGCATCGGACTAATGTTTTAGCCTACTGTAGCATTAGCAACAATCACCAGTGCTGCTTTCCCCTGCTTGAACATTGCAGATGTGATTAAAACAAGTGATTAGCAGGTCCTGCAGAACCTGATGAAGGCTGAAGAGACCATTAAGCAGTTAGAATCAGGCGTGTCTGAGCAGGAACATATCAAAAACATTAGCTGTGTGTGTGTGTGTGTGTGTGTGTGTGTGTGTGTGTGTGTGTGTGTGTGTGTGGTATGAGGTGTGGCTGTCTGCTCTTCCAGAAAAGGGGGGGGGGGGGGGGCATTCAAAATTTCTAAATCTCCTCCTCCTTTGCATGGTGACATTATGCTACAGACAATAGCTTAAAAGGATATTATCTAAGTAAAACACATGATAAATTTGGCTTTAATATAAAGTTGAGCAAATGCTAAGGTGTATTTGGGAGTAACTTCATGTATACCAATTTCCAATATTTGTGCACATCAAATATTAAAACCTAAAATACAGATTACATTTATTTTTTCTTGAGATTTTAACCCGCCACCAAACAATATTCACATTGTTGTTTCCATCTCATTTCCACCAATTTGCTGCTCCTGACTAGATTCAAAAACATGTCTTTTCATCTCTTGCTGGGCTGCAGGTGTTCAATGGCTCAGACTCCAGCACATGAGAGTGGCTCATCACTCCAGCTTCTGTCACAATCTCCTCGGATGATCTGTTTCTGAATAAGCAATATTTATTATGTCTAAACAACATGAATAAATACGACCTTTCACACATCTTTATGTGTGACTAAGAGTGTGGTTTAGATCTGTTTCAGAGCTCCTCGGAGCACAAAACTGATAAAAAACAACAACATTTTTTTACGTTTGAATTAAAAAAAAAGAAGTGAAAGAAGAACAAAGTGTATTTTAAAAAAGTGGTTTTGCATCTCCCCCTCTCTCCATCCCAGTTGTGATATTTTATTTTTCATATTCGATATTCCCAACAGAAAAGCTGTCAGAACTCCTCTCTTCTGCACGTCTTCCCCGGTATTTTATTCCTGCAAACTACCGGGATGACTTCCTGTTTCATCATTAATCGCTTGTGACTGAGCTGTAGAAAGTGCAGATCTTTGGTAAACTTCAGCAAATGCAGATTTTTTTTTTCATTTGACATCTTTGATTCTAGTGTTTCCTCATGAATAAAACAGTAAGTGAAGCTCGTCATTAAAGGAACGAAGGGCTCCATCCTTGTAGTGGTAACGTGACACAAGATAAAACGGAATAAAGCAGCGATGTAATCAAAGATGACAAATGTTTAATCATCTGCTCTTGTAGCATTTGCATTTTTAATTGATTGGATGAACTGACTGAGAGCTGTGTTGCTGACTGGAATAGCAGAGAGGCGCTGCTGTGTATTTTAGGAAAATGCTGCAGACTATCTGAGACTAATGGTATGTAACATTTCAGACACAGGGTTCCTTCTCTTGTTACTCAGGATAATAATTAAAGTGAACATTACATTTACAGCTCAGCAATGTCATTGGATAACACTTTTTGGTACTGAAAAGTCTCAAAAACTTTATGTTTGTGTGTTCTTTTTTCATTTAACTCTAAAAACTGACTTGTTTCAATTCACTTTGAGGCCATTATTCACTTTTTATTTTTTCAGCTGTTTGAAATCCTGGAAAACTGAGATTCAGTGTTCAGAGATTTTGTAAAATTGGGAATATTTTATTCACTCAGTACAGTCACTGCTCATTACTAGCTCTGAAATTATATTATTTATTCATCCATATTTGTTTTGGAGAATCAACCAGTGACTCATATAAGCAAACAGGATGCATTACTGAAAACAGTTGGCTGTAAGCTTAATTCACATTACAGCTTGGAAAAAACAATGTTGACTTATAATCTTTACATTATAGAGTCTGTTAAATCCTATTTAATCTTCTTTCAGAGCTTGTTTCCCCCACAAATTCATTGTTTTTCCATAATTCTATGTTTTATCATATAAAAGTCACAATTGCAGGACCATGCATGGTTTCAGGAGTTTAAACGATAACAAGCAAAGAGAAAGACGTCAGCAATCTGAAAGGTCTGTGTTGTTCTGTTGACCTCGACAGAGATTTCACATGTCATGATGTACTTCTTTACTAGTTGAAGATGTGGATCACTCGTTTAATCAACACAATTGCAGTGGTCTACTTTATGACAAAGCCCAGTAAGCCTTCGCTGAAAGGAGTGTGTGTGTGTGTGTGTGCGTGTTTTATGCTAGTTCACTAACAATGTGTGCATCTGTTTACAGAAGCAGGTCTTTTGGGCTGCATTGCACCTTTCAGCTGAGTGTACAGTAGCACCTGTGATTCCTTTATGTTACTAATTATTTTCACCTTCAGTCAGCCTGATTATTTAGGTCACCAAGCAGAATTAGGATCACTACTGAGTGATTTTAAGGACTTTTTAAACTCGCAATGCTAGTTGGATCCATTCACATACTGTGTTTTAAGCTAAGCTAAAGCTAAAGGGGTACAGCCGGGTCAGGAGAATGACTGGCCTGGTTAAAATTTGTTTTTTTACTACTCATCTAACTCTGGGAAATATGTCAACAGACAACAGAAAAAATGTCAATGTTAGGTGGAATATCCATTTGATGAACTGGAAATCTGCATGTGGCTTTTATTTATTTATTTATATACTTTTTTACACTGCTCTTGCGTTTGACTTCCTGTCTGGTCCGATCTCAACTGCTGAGCTCAACGTCTTCTGGAAGCATAGCGTGTAAAAAATGTTTTATCGGAGAGTAAATTTAGTAGAGCAATGCGGTACTACACTTTTTAGACGCTTCTTTGCAGCTGGTGGAAATGCACACATCCATCTTAACAGTGCCTAATTGCTACAGTCCGTAGATGTTCCATGACACTTACACATCTGGTGGAAAGGCCCGGTTCTTTTAATCTTTATTCTGTAGCGTCACAGAATGGCCTGATTCTTGACCCTCAGGTCAGAGACACAGCCTGGGTCACCTTGATCCTGGCTGCTACGACAATCTACAGTGTTTCTTTCACAGGAGACTGAATGTCTGTCTACCACCCCTTTAATCTTACTGCCTTTATCTGACTGCTGTTCCATCCGCAAGATGAAGGACACTTCAAGATTTAAAAGAATCATTTTTAATAAACTCTTTTCACTGTCTATTACAATGTTCATAAATAATCATCATGGTTCATTTTAACAGTGTTTAATTACTGAAATGAATTTTTATTCTTTGGTTAATAATAACTATTATTTATGATAATCAGTAATGTTTAAGGGGCTCGACACACAGGAGGCGACAAACGACCGCAATCAGCGAAATTCGTTGCTGTCGCTTTTGTTACCTGACACACGGGAGGCGACCCGTGGCAGCAGCCAGCGGCAAAGCTGTCTACGCATTCTGTTCCATGGCGAAATTGAAACTTCCGTTATTTTGTTTGGCTGTGTCAGGTTGGAGGGACTTAAGGTTATTTAAGCGGTTCAGAGTTTTAAAAAAAGTGGTAGATATGATGTTTCACAAGGTGCTGCTAGAGTTATGTGAAATCTTACTTCTGATTTTACTATATAATAATAATCAACTTCTCCTCCATGTTTGCTCAGAGATGTACGGAGAATCCTGCCCCTCACTGGTCAGTGAATGAAACCTCCGTTGATTGGTCCTCGTCCGAGTGACAGCAATGAAAAGCTGAAAATGTTTCAACTTTCTGGGATCGTGTCGCTGGGTCCCCTGTGCACGACACGTGCACGAGCACAAAATTTCACATGCACGTTTTTCGCGTTTCGCTTAGTAGGACCGCGATTATCGCTTTGTCCCGCATGTCTCATTGAAAATGAATGGAGGAGAGGCGATGTCGCCTCCCGTGTGTCGAGCCCATAACAGTGACAAGAAGATCATGTGCACTTATACACAATCATACAGGACACAGTAAATCAGGTTAAGGTTAACTGCACTCACATGTCTTTTTCCATAACACCAGAGCTTTCTATCTTGGGAAGGCGGGCTTCTGAGGTATGTTAAAATCTCTGATTATGCAGAGGGGAGAGCGGGCAGCAGAGGGCGGCAACGACATCTGCTGCCCGCGGATAAACGAAGGAAGAGACGCCACCATCGGCGTCAGCCTGATGATGTTTGCAGCCGCAAACGAAACGTTGCAGGTAAATAAACCTTTTCTGTGTTTTAAAAAGAAATGAAAGATGAAATATGAAACAACACAGCAAGAACACACCAAAGATGTTTAAAGAAAAATACGGACAACAAGGAACAAATGACTTCCGCCGTTTGTAACGATTACATCAAAAACGCACACGTCTTAGGAACCACCTTCGCTTCAATTTAAGATGCCGGGACGAAAACATCAGACCCACAGCCTTCAGCTGAAAACACCGATCCGGACCAAGACAGCACAGAACATAATGGAAAGAGCAGAGAGAGCACTGCTCAAAGAAAGGATAAGAACCAAACAGAAGCAAGTGGAAAACGAACTGGAAAGAAGACACCTGGACTTAAAAAGGAATTACAAACTTGATAAACAAACGGAGGAACTAATTAAAGGACACATGATGGAAAAACAGGAAAAAGAGTTCATAAAAGTAAAAGAAAGACACATAAAGAAGTTAAACAAACTCATCAACAAGAAAAAGAGGGAAGAAATACAAGATAACACCACACAAAGCTCATGGGTATGCAACATTTCACAATACGAACTAACAGAAGCAGAAGAGAGCATATTAAAGAAAGGTTTAAACTAGGGATGCACCGATGGATCGACATTTGATCGTAATCGGCCGATAGCGCCCCTATCGGTTTTGATCGGAATTTTCAAAATAGATCAAAGCAAACCGATCAGGTAGGGTTGTCACGGTAACCAGTGTAGCACTAAACCCCGGTAAAAAAAAAAAAGAGTTGACAATAATAACCGTCTTGTTTTTAAAAAACTATATTATCTTGGTGGGTTTACCGTGGCTGCGGTGTAGGCGCGGTGACCCTTACCAGCCACCGTATCATCTGCTGAAGTTGCCGGCAAATACAAAATATTTTAAAAAGACCCAACAAAAAGCATTAAGAAAAATATGAAAAAATTACTGAAGCCACTACAAGAAAATGGCAAAATAGCAGAAAAAATGTACAAACACTGGATTCCTACAGCAAACATAACACCAAGAATCTATGGAACGCCAAAAATACTCAAACAAAACACCCCACTTAGACCAATAGTAGACAGCATAGGTACACCAACATACAACATGGCAAGAGATATCAGCAGAATCATTAGCCCGTTATTAGGTAACACAGATCAACATTGCAAAAATAGTATAGAACTGGCAAAAGAACTAAAAAAAATCACAAAAGAAGACAACGACATACTCATCTCACATGACGTAACATCCCTGTTCACAAAAACACCAACCCAAAAAACCATAGATATAGCAGTTGACAGAATCAGACAGGACAAGACTTTACACAAAAGAACAAACCTCACAGCAGATGACATAGCACAACTGATAGGACTAGTAGCTAACTCCACTTACTTCACATATGACAACACAATATACAAACAACTGGAAGTCTTTGCCATGGGTAACCCGTTATCAGCCACCCTATGCAAGTTTTTCATGGAAGACCTAGAGCAGAAAGCCATAGCCACCGCCCCCCCAAACTGCAAAATAAAATTATGGAAACGCTACGTAGACGACATACTGGAAATCATACCAAAAGGACTAACAGAAACACTAACACAACACTTAAATAACACTGACGACACAGGCAGCATAAGGTTCACTTATGAGACAGAAACAGAAGGCAGCATAGCATTTATGGATATGAAAATCACCAGGCAGACCGACGGGACCCTAAACATAAACACATACAGGAAACCAACACACACAGACCAAAATCTATTATGGACATCAGAACACCCTACCATACACAAAATGTCAGTAATCAGAACATTATATCACCGAACAAACACGGTAACAGAAAAAAGACTGTAAACAAGAGGACAAACACATACAACACGCTTTAAAGACCTGCGGATACCCGACATGGGCAATAAACAAAGGAAAACAACAAACAGCAACAGAAAGAAAAAAGAAAAACCAAAGCAAAGAACCAGAAACCCAGAAAGACAAGAACCAAAACCAGTGATAACCCTACCATACATCAAAGGCATAACAGAAAAAATAAGAGCAACAACGAAAAAACACAACATGAACACACCAACAAAACCATACACAACAGTTAGAAACAGACTAGTGCACCCAAAAGACAAGATACCAGCTGGACTTAAATGTGGAGTCGTTTACAAAATCCCATGCAAACTCTGCAATAAAACATACATAGGAGAAACCGGACGCCAACTCAACACACGAACAATAGAACACAGAAAGGAGTGCGAGAAAGAGGCAAGTCGAAAACACACAAGAGCAGCAAAAGAAGAAGCAGAAAGTACAATAAAGAAATCAGCCGTAACAGATCACTGCATAAGAGAAAACCATATAATGGACTGGGACAACACAAGGATCATAAACACCGAACAACAAAAATACAAAAGATGGATAAAAGAAGCTATCGAGATAAGGAGGCGTGGATGTGGGACCATGAACAGGGACGATGGAGTTTACACGTTGGACCGCGCATGGGACTGCATCGTCGGAGAGGGGAGAGCGGGCAGCAGAGGGCGACAACGTCCTCTGCTGCCCGCGGATAAACGAAGGAATTGACGCCACCATCGGCATCAGCCTGATGATGTTTGCAGCCGCAAACGAAATGTTGCAGGTAAATAAACCTTTTCTGTGTTTTAAAAAGAAATGAAAGATGGAACCACGAGTCTGTCAAGCTTTTCAAGTTTGCAGATGACACCACCGTCATCGGGTCGAACGGCTGGTGTCCTGCTGCAACCACAACAACTTGGTGCTAAATGCACAGAAGACAGTGGAGGTTATTGTGGACTTTAGGAAGCACACAGCTTCTACTACCTCCTGAGGCAGCTGAAGAAATTCAACCAGCCAGCACAGTTGAGAAAGTTCTACACCTCAATCATCAAGTCTACCCTCACCTCTTCAATCACGGTGTGGTATGCTGGAGCCACCATCAGGGACATGAAGAGACTGCAGCATGCTGTACGTTCTGCTGAGAAGGTCATTGGCTGCAAACTCCCCTCCATACAGGACCTGTACACCTCCTGGACATTGAGACATGCAGGTCCGATCAGCTGACCTGCGTCACCCTGGACACAGTCTTTTTGACATGCTCCCATCTGGCAGGAGGCTGCGATCCATTCGGTCCACCTCTCACCACAAGAACAGTTTCTTCCCCTCTGCAGTTGGATTCATGAATGACAATCCTAGGACTGCTCACTCCAGTCTCTTGGTTTCAGTCACATGACCCTGTGTTGTTTTTGTATCTGAACTGTTCCGCTCTGATCAGCACCTACACTGACTTGTATAAAGTAGCCATTTCTCTAATTATTGCCACTTTATAATATTATTTTATCATGATTACTTCCTATATTTGCTTCTCTTATTTTTATCTTTCTTTGTTGCACCAAGTACCGCAGCAATTTCCTAATGTTGTGATTTCTCGAACATATGGCAATAAAACCCTTCTGAGCTGATTTTGACAAATGCGAGAACCAGTTTTTGTTTTTCACTTTTTTTCTTAGTCTTTTGTGGTTCCGCTCCACTGTAAAACTTTACACTGCCCCGCTGAGTTTCCCCCGGTGACCCTTTAGTGAGAGGTCAAAAGATCACGAGACAGACTGAGAACGGTTTGGATCGAGTCCATAAAGCTGCCGTGAGGCTCCAAGTCAGACCGCATGACCCAGAAATCATCACTTTAGCTTAAAAAACAGATTTTAGGAGGAGATGAGAAAAAAAAAAACAGGAAAGTTGATCCGATTCTGGAAAGCAGACAAAAAGTGATTAACGCTGAACTCTTTCTGTCAGGAGCCATGTGGTAAAAATACAGCAGGATTATAGAGATTTTCCTCCCAAAGATTTCATTAGAGTGCATACTTTCTGATGTGTTCCAGCTGCTTGTGTCTGCAGCAACAAAAATGTAGGTTTTAAAGACAAAACAGACAAAACAAGATGAATGAAGGCCATCCAACCCAACTTCCCAGCTCTGTTTCACTCTCACAGCCGTTTACTGTGAAAATGCTCCAAAAATCCTGCTGTGCTGCACTCGGCAAAGTTAGAGGGCAGCCATTAGAGTAGAGCAGCAATAGGGCCTCGAATTTCTGTTTCCCTAAAGAATAAGCACAGAGGATGTGGAATTCGCCCAAAATAAATCACCAAAGGACAAATGCAAATGAGTGATAGTGCTGCATAGCAGTTTTGTCTTCGCAGTGTTTCATCTGAACACCGGTGGTCAAAAAAAATCAGCTACTGCAACTCTAAAGATTGTAACGTTCAAGAACTGTCTTTTCTACTGTGAGAAAAAGTAGAAAATGTTTCTATAAGACTAATCTGAATATTTGACACGACCAGATTAAAATAAGAAAAAAAATCTCTTTTGGGGTTTTCGTTCCATTAGGGAGAAACATTATAAGGCTCGTGATGGTGTCATCGTTATCGAGTCCTTATTTGTAGAGCTGAAACAACTAATCGATTATTAAAATAGTTAACAACTTTTTTAGTCATCGATTAGTTGTTTAATAATCACATTTTACCGCATAAAATCTATTTTTACCACAATCTGACATCGGTTACAATCTGTTAAATTTGCCGCCAGTGTGTAGCAGTAATGAGCCACTGATCTACCAGTGGAGCCGTAGAAGAAGAAACGAGCCAATAAGTGCCCTCGGTTTTCATGACGTAACACGTTACTGACGCTCATCTTGCTGTGAGAGATGGCGGAACAAGAAATACGGAAGAAAAATAGAAGCGACAAAACTGAAGAGAAACCCCGGACAAAAACCTCACGAGTATGGGAGCACTTCACTCTAGATGTCATGAAAAGACGGTTGACCTGCAAAATATGCAAAAACCATCTAGCATGGCACGGAAGCATGACGTCCCTAAGTGAACATTTGAGACGAAAATATGTGGGGGCTGATGCAGCAGAGGAAGAGCCAGCCCGGTAAGTAACAGAAAATAAGCTAAATATAGTGGTCCATCACTACACGCAGATCAAATTTGGGACTTAGTGTTTTAGCTGAGTTCGTTATAGTGAATGTTAAACATGTTTTTTTGCCGCGTCAGACTACGGTGTTCTACTTCTGATTGACTAGATGCAATTGTAACCCTGGTTAACATAGCTCCCAATAAATAAAAGCCTGTTAATAGAAACAGTCAAAAGAAATATATTACAGGTTACAAATAGTCAATAAATGGATCTTAATGGTTAAAACGACTCATTAAAAACATCAGTAGTTTTATATTTATTTTATTTGTGTTTAAAAACATGTTAAAAGGTTAAGAACTTGCAAATTCATGGGTTTTTATGTTAATTCAGAGGGAAAAAAAGCAAAAATATATGTTCAGACTCTTAATTTGAAGGGCACGTTGCAGCGTGACTCATGATCCGCTACAGCCAACCGGGTAGTTCTTTCACTTTAGCGCTGCGGAGGAAGAGATGCAGACAGTCCTTGCGGAGCTGCTGCGTAAATGAGAAAAAAAAATATATTAAATACCAACCTAGAAGTCCACATAAAGCCATTTTGAGACTTTTGAGAAGGTATTTCTGTTTCCTGACCGGCTGTGCCTTGGTGATGTTGTGAACATAACTGAACGGGACTTGGTGAGTTCAGTAACTGTATTTTATTTGATAAAAGAAATATTTTGTTGTATTATATTGCTAATTTCATGTAAATGGAAAGCCAAGGAAGCAGATTTCTGTTGTTTAATGTTATAATGGTTGATTTCAGCATTGAATTTGTGCTTACTCGACACACAGGCGGTAGTTCATAGGCCGTTGATGTGTTTTCAGGGCGCCATGTTGGCACCACCTCGTTGAGGACTAAATAAACTTAAAAAAAAATTGTATTTCTCCTTTAACCATAAATTGTATTTCTCCTTTAACCATAAATCCCAGAATTATTCTGAATGGTTATCCCGAACAAACTTGACATACAATTCACAATACACATAAAACAATTAACACCCTTTTTGTCCAGTAGTTCCCGTTTATCCTATTTGTCTCAAAACCTTTAATTTGGCTTTAAAAGGATGCTATTGTCAACCTAGGTTGTTGTTTTATTAATTTCAAGTTCTAAGTTCAAGTTTGTTCTTTAATCTATTTAAGTTAACACTGTGTTATTTTAAATCTAGTTTAGTTCTTTAATTCCAAAATTTAATTTAATTTTGGTTTAGTTCACCTTTAAATTTCAATCATTTCCTATTTGGTTTCACCCACAAAATTTACATTTTCATTAATACCATTATAGCATTGAAATGTATGGTTGACCAAAAAAAAAAAAATAAATAAACAGCATAAATGTAAAAACTTAAAACAATTCAGCAAAAGGCTGAACAAACCCTTTAAACAAAAAAACAAAACAAAAAAAAATTGTATTTCTCCTTTAACCATAAATCCCAGAATTATTCTGAATGGTTATCCCGTGCTTTGTGAGTCCAGTGTTCTTCTGCAGAGGTGTATGGATAAATCCTACCAGATTCCAGTGAAAGAACGCAACGTCCAGCAGGGGGAGTTTTTCTCCTTCTGCAAGGCACAGTTCAAGGGGTCCGAGGGCGGCTCGCCATCTTGTTTCACGCTTAGGAAATCCAACTCCGGTTCTAGCTCAGCATTTCCCGGTCCAAACCTTAATGGCCTATCATAACGATAGAATAAGGTGCATAAACATTTAAAAATAACACACAGATAGCCCTTAGGTAACAGTAAAAGTCTGTTTTTTTTTTTAGCTCATTTAGTCCTCAACGAGGTGGTGCCAACATGGCGCCCTGAAAACACATCAACGGCCTATGAACTACCGCCTGTGTGTCGAGTAAGCACAAATTCAATGCTGAAATCAACCATTATAACATTAAACAACAGAAATCTGCTACCTTGGCTTTCCATTTACATGAAATTAGCAATATAATACAACAAAATATTTCTTTTATCAAATAAAATACAGTTACTGAACTCACCAAGTCCCGTTCAGTTATGTTCACAACATCACCAAGGCACAGCCGGTCAGGAAACAGAAATACCTTCTCAAAAGTCTCAAAATGGCTTTATGTGGACTTCTAGGTTGGTATTTAATATATATTTTTTTCTCATTTACGCAGCAGCTCCGCAAGGACTGTCTGCATCTCTTCCTCCGCAGCGCTAAAGTGAAAGAACTACCCGGTTGGCTGTAGCGGATCATGAGTCACGCTGCAACGTGCCCTTCAAATTAAGAGTCTGAACATATATTTTTGCTTTTTTTCCCTCTGAATTAACATAAAAACCCATGAATTTGCAAGTTCTTAACCTTTTAACATGTTTTTAAACACAAATAAAATAAATATAAAACTACTGATGTTTTTAATGAGTCGTTTTAACCATTAAGATCCATTTATTGACTATTTGTAACCTGTAATATATTTCTTTTGACTGTTTCTATTAACAGGCTTTTATTTATTGGGAGCTATGTTAACCAGGGTTACACAATCGTGAATCTCCTCCGTGTTGTGTATCATGCGCATGCCAAATTTAGCACGTCTGTTTATAAGAATGTTCTCGTTAAGAGAAAAACGGCACAAACCCATAACTATGTTCCTCATTCAAAAAAGGACAACTCCGCGGAGAAAAATATACAGACGAGCTGTGTCCAGGTGTATATAACGCGGCATAGTTGTACGCTTTCAATTTTTAAATACAGGAGAAATTCAGAAAAAGTCTTTTTTTTTTACTATTAAAAGGCTGTTTTACTATCCAACGCTGTAAAACGCCTCACAACGCATTTTTATCAAAATAAATTATCACTGTATATTGTTAATTAATTCAAATAATATAATATTGATTTAGTGTTGTAGTGTGTGTGCTGCTTTATTTTATATGTGTACTTATGTCAGTCGATTTGTGTTTCTTATGCAGAAAAAAACAAGCAACGATGAACAACTACATGGAGAACAAGACGCTCACCCCCCCCAGCAATGCATACCACTTACAAACTCTATTCTAGATTCTACATAATTTTTTATGGAATTTACCTCTTATATTTTGATGCCAAAAAATTATTCTGGACTGATATTTTGCACTGTTTAGCTCATTTTACACCGCTGACTGTGTTCATGTGCAATAAAATAGATTGCAGTCAACTGCACAATTCTCTTATGTTTTTCTTTTTCTTAACTGAAATGTATTCATCACTTGTATAGGTTAAATAGCTAAACAATAACAAACCGATTAATCGATTAATCGAAAAAATAATCGACAGATTAATCGATTATGAAAATAATTGTTAGTTGCAGCCCTACTTATTTGTTACTCCAGACAGCAATGCGCTCAGATTCCTTTTTGTGGCTTCATTTAACTTATTATTCATTTGATCGGTTACATTACGCAATCGTGGTAAGTCGTTGCTGTTGTGAGGTGCAACACGTGATTGTCATGGGACAAAGATGGAAAATAGGAAAATGTTTAATCGTTTTTCTGCTTCGAGGCATAACCACGGAGACCAAGTATCCAACATAACAAAGTCTCGTCGGCTCGCTTGGATCGCAGCTGTAAGGTGACCAAACATCACTTTCCGGAGTATTTTCATTCTGGTAAGTTACAGATGGTGTACGTTTTTAATACATTGTTTCTTTCCTTCAACCGTGACATTCACATGAAACACACACAAAGGCTACACACACAAATGAAAAACAACAAAACTTCTGCTACACTTCCAGGATGACAATTTTCCCTTCACCTCTCATCTGGACATTTACATCTGCTCACACCACAAACAAGAAAGCCGAAAATGTCCGTTATGCAGAGCTGCAGCAGCAGCAACAAGTTGTCATCAATGCTCCAGTCAATGCTCCAGTCTTTCATATGGATCAAAACCATTTATAATGCTGATTTTGTCCACATACGGGTCCCTACTTTCTCTATTTAACGTATCCCTGTAAATTACGCATCCTCTTTGGGATTTTAACATGTTGTATAAAACTTCCTTTCCCCCAAATCTGCTTCTTCTCTGCGACAGTACCGTTTGTTTTCACGGTTTGTTTACACTCGTAAGGCCATCGATATGTCTGCGCACATTCCAGAGTGCAACGCATAATCAGGTGTGATCCCATTGCAAACCCTATTGGAATTTAAATCTATACAAACGTCAGGAAGTATGAGCAATGTGAGAAAACTTTGGAAGGAGGTGTGGACTAATTTGCATATTCAATTCAATTCAATTCAAAAATACTTTATTAATCCCAGAGGGCAATTGATTGCTGTAGTAGCTCAGGATAATAATAATAATCAAGTCGTCAAAGAGTTGTATATTATTTGAAATTGAATTATATGAAACAGGATCAATTGAACAAGCCGTGGTGGTAGCTGGTAGCTTTGGTTCTGTGCCTTTAAAAAGTTGTGTTGTGTTTGCAGACAGCAGGTGCTGGTATAAAGCGGCTTTTATTTTGATATGCCTACCTGTTCAGGCCTCCATTAAACTTGTGGCATTTGGGACACATCAGACACTGCCTGTGGGATTTGAAGCTACTTCCTGTTTGCTCATTTAAATATATACAATTAGATCCTTATCTATTGTTTATTGTGGTTTTTGTGACGTGAAACAAAGAACTGTTCTGCTACAGGTTTGGTTTCAGGACATAAAAAGTTTAGACCTTGCACAAAGTCACGGGCTGGTTTCACCAATTGCCATCTTATTTAGATTAGATCAGAATAAAAACAGAAATATCCTTTTTTGTTTTTGGTCCAGTGGGGAAATTCTGGTGTGTTGGGTAATGGCAGGAGGGCCAAGAGGATAATTTAAGCTTTGTTTTTAGAGCTTTACTCAGTTTCTTCTTGGACCGTGTTGAATTTATGCCTCACCTGCCAAGGACACAAATTCTTGCCCCCAAAGCTCCTAACAAAGCCACAGATTTAGAGGCGAGTTGACCTTTCCGAATCCCAAAGTGTCCCATTCAAGAACAAATGGACCTGTTTGCATCTGCGTGCAGCAGCCGGACCTGCAGCTCCTCAGCTCTGAGCTCAGAGAAACGACACAAGAAATCTGCGTCAACCTTCAGCAAGTTTACCTGAAAGCAGCGAGCAAAAGCAGTCTTTGTGTCCCACAACACAGGAGAAACGTGTGTGTGTGTGTGTGTGTGTGTGTGTGTGTGTGTGTGTGTGTGTGTGTGTGTGTGTGTGTGTGTGTGTGTGTGTGTGTGTGTGTGTGTTCTCTACCCAGCAGTAGCTGCTTTGGATGCAGGGTGTGGTGGTTTTCTTTATTCAGTTGGGACTGATTTAATCAGTGTGAAATGACTGATGACCCCACGTATGACATGTCATAAAGGGGTGGCTGCTGACATCATCGATATGCCAGTCACTCTCAAACACACACCGAGTATAAACATAACTAAATAGTACACACATTGTGTGTGTGTCAGTGAGTGCAACGAAGGATAAATCATTTAGCAGGAAGAAGAAATGGAAAGCGGCGCTGCCTCCCTCAGCAGAATGTGGGTTCAAACAGAGCCGTGATTTCTGTCTGCAGGACCTGCAGGAAGACGCGCGTTTGAGGTTGATTCTAACTGACAAAATAAGATGAGAAATCTAAATAGAATAATAGCTAAGGAAAAGCTTTTTAAAAGCCAAATGGGGGCCCTTTATGCTTAAAGATGTGTAGTTTTTACCATTAATCTCTGGAAATATCCATTCAAATGTTGAAAATGAATTCAAATATGCCCAGTTGTAGATAAATATTGACGGCTTTGTAACATATAACCATAAAAATCAGGTCTAGAACACATGGGAGCGGGTCTAAGTCTGTGGGTGACGCCATATTAGACACGGAAGCCCATGAGGACAAAACGTATTTGTAACAAACAGGTACAAAACTTTCACCATTTACACACAATGTTTTTTTACACATTTACCTCTTCACTAGTTGCCAGTGATGAAAGGGAGTCTGATGTGCTCGTCATTCTGCTGGACGTTGAACGATCTGACAAAGTACTCTTTTGAGAATTGCCCTCCCAGTGATTTTTGACCCTAATGGCCATCTGTTGGTAAGGTCTCACTCTAACACAAAAATACCTATTGCTTGTAAGGATTTAGGTATATACTGCTCCCAATCACCAGGGAAAATACCCGCAGTAGCTTTAAATTTGCAACAAACACAATGAAAATCTTAAGATGCATTTGTACCTTTTAGACGTTCTTTTGTGGTTTTATTCTGAGTTTGTGAAGCAACAAAATGACAAGATGTCAGGATTTGCTCCCAGATCATCTCCAGTTGATGTTAATTTCCAAAGTTTTGATTAGGAAACAGTTTTTGTTTACATGGACTTACTGTTGTTGCTGAATTTACCCTCAGCTGACAGCTGAGGAGGAGCAGCCACCCTGGTCTAAAATCCAACACTTGACCTCTAGAGCTCAGTTCACACAACACGATTTTTACGTAGGCAGCAGACTTTCTAAGCATGAGAGACCACACATGTGGTGATAACAGAATCACAGATATGCCGGTTTTGGTCCTACAGTGTGTATGCACACCACACAAGAAAAGCTTTAACTCCCAGACATTCCTTGCTCGGGTGGGAATTCTTACAAGATCAAATGTGACTTTAAAGTAAACAAACATGGCGTAGGAGGAGATTTCAGCACACTTCCGTAACCTTGCTTTCTGATTGGCCAGACGTCCCATTCAAAAGGCAGCACCTTTGTTTGTCCTCGAAGATTAGACCAAGATGAGCTAACATGTTTGAAATCCCAGATTTATGATTGGAGCAGTCCTTCAGAGTGGACCAAAGAACTCTTAACACACCTCACACGGTAAGATTATCTGATAAGATTATCTTTAGAGGCATTACAGTAATCATGCTCAACTTCCAGATTATCAGAAGAAGTGGAGCTGGTCAAAAACAGGTATGATGATCCTGCCATATAGACAGTGCAGCTCCTCTTCATCACGACAACAAAGCACTGACCTCATTACTGAAGACAAAGACCGGATCCATCGGTCCACGTGTATCTTCATCCTACCATCACATGCAAACAAGGCACCAAGATACCTGAATTCCTTCCCTTGAACCAAAGACTCCCAACATGAATTAAGGAGCCAGTTTAGCCGCGGATATGGAGAAGCTTACTCTCATCCTAGCATCGCTCACACTCAGCAGCGAAGCACATCAGTGCACAATGAAGGTCATGACTTTACACCACTAATACAATCAACATCGTTTACATGAGATAATTACTGTTTTGTTTAAAATGTGAAAATAGTGTTTATTCCATCAACTTTTTTAATCACTTCACTCTTCAGAAAATAAATCGAATAATTGTTTTCCATCCCATTAAAGCTGTATTATGCACACAACCTTGTTAGTTCTTTGTTTTTAGTGAACTAGCTGCAGCAAGGCAAGTTTCTCAAAAGCTTTTAACTTTAAAATAAACATAAGATTTGCAAATGATCTATTTTCATTTTGCAGTTCTTATTAAAATACTCCAAAAGGAAAGCAGAGGCTATCAGAAAGAACAAAGTGGGAAAACTTTTAACATTTGCCCCAAAAACAGGCAGCATGTTGCAAAGCATTTTCTGCATAAAGCCCTCAAATGTGCTGGAAGCCATAATGAGCTCTCCTAGTGCCTCATTTCATTCATTTTCATAATGTGCAATCAGTGCAGCTCTCTGTCCCAACCTCACGGATACACCAATCGACTCTGCTCCGCCGCCATGGTAGCTGGATTAATGAGCAGCAAGTGAAATTACTATGGGATGTTAAAATGACAAATGACAGGCTGTCTGGCACCAAATCTGTCTCCTAATCTCAGCCAGAAAACAAAAGAGACAGTTGGGAGACAGTGAGATGAATGAATGTGTGAATAAATGAAATATTGTGTATGTGTGTGTGTGTGTGTGGGAGGGGGGTCTGCTAAAAAGGCTTAAGGATGGTATGGATAAACAACATCGACTTAATGGCAGCAGAGGGAGATTTGGGGGGGGGGGGGGGGGAATCTGACAGATGCACAAACATGTAGTGAGGGCTCGTTCTGATAGACACACACACACACACACACCTTGTCAGGTGCTTGGCTCTGGAGGCTGCCAACATCCAGAGGAGTGATGAGGGGCACATTCTGGAAGCCGTCCTCCACACTCACGGGTTTGGCCCCTTTCTCCTGAAGGTTACTTCCCAGTTTGACCATCTTCAACCTTGTTTTAATGCTTTATTTCCCCTCACGACTGCTCCTGACGAGAGGACGGGATGACAAATAGATGCACCTTCATTAATTCAGGTCAAAGGAAGCTGGGTTTAACTTTTAAAGCACCTTTCTTTCCTCATTTAAAACAATTAAATGAATTTACCTGATAGAAAAAAAAGAAATGGAAATTTAAATGATCATTTATCGAGTTTCAAATTACATGAAACATGAAGGGGAAACACGTTTATGCAGAAAAAAGCCGAAAGTGTTCCTAAAGCGGTGGGAGAGAACGGGGATGCTGCTACTTACAGCGGCGCGTGCTAGTCTGTCCCTTCCTCCGTGCTGCGGCAGAGTGCGGAGCAGGTGAGGATGGAGGAGGCTGCTGCTGGTGCTGCTGCTGCGGGGAAACAAACGCTGCTACGCCGGAGACAACCTGGATGTCTGACGACAGCGTTCCGAACAGCGAGGCAGCCCAACCCCCTTTAATCCGACCTCAGCCTCTAGCTCGTCTCCGTGATGCTACACCCAGCCGCTGGAGCTGCCGCTAGGGGGGATGTTTTGGCTCGTCTGGTTTGTTTGGCTAAAGTGGATTTGGTGGTGCGTTTGTTGCTCCTCGTAAATCCATCTTCTACAGGAAAAGGCTACATTCGCGTCTTTTAAATTTTATCGTAATAATACGTAAATTTAACATGAACAGACAAAAAACATTTAAATGTGATAAAGTTTAAAATATCTTTTACAGTGTTTGAAACCCCGAGGGTTGTGAAAGATTCTGACCACGATGGACGGTTTAAAATGAAATTCTGACGAAACTGGGCATTTGGTACAAGTTATTTCCCGCAGCACATAAACGCAACACAAATCAAGTTTGTTTTTGTCCTGCAGCGCCCTTCAGTGGTAGCACTAGTGACGTACAGGTCCGACAAACCGATTTCCATCAGGAGAATTAATCTGTTAAATGTATAAAATGCAATTTTATTATGAAATAGGCGTTTTATTTTTTTATATTCACGATAACTCGTCTCTAAGCACTACAATAAAGGAACCAAACCAAATTAACTCAGGTCCAGATTCAATAAATTGGATGCAATTGTAATAAAATTACATTGAGTAGAATGTAAATGGATTAGCAGGGCCATTGCATTTTAATGCAATAATAACAATAATTTGATTCATAAATGAGTGTGTTTTTTGTTGTTGCAAGAAATATATTTAAGACCAGGGTGTTTTTTTTTGTTTGTTTTTTTTGCTGTTTGTTTTTTTTACACATGAATTTTCTGTAATTAGCCCATTTGAAATTGTGCAAACCTTAGAGCACACTGGAGAAAGAGAACACACCCAAAGCAGCTGGTGGCCATAGTTACAGCACCAGGAGATCAACTGAAGATCCTGTGCCTTGCTTAAGGGTGCCTGAGCCTAAACAAATATTGTAACAAGATGGTGACTATCATTAACTTCCCCAGCCACTTCTACTCTATTAAAAAGTGATGCACAAACTGTGTGTTAGCCCGAAGCTCACACAGAGCCCTGTCTTTTTAAACTTTCAATGGAAAAAATATAACAAAGACCATAAAAGTCTGGTAAAAATGAATCCTACCATTAATAATTTTGTCAAAATTTCAGCAGTTTTTGTCATTTTAAGCATAATAAATCAACATTGCCATTGAAATAACATTTAGGGCAGAGTTAGATGTTTGGGATCAACATTTTCTAGTAAAAGGAGAATTTGAAAATGCTTAACTGTGTAGAGACGTTGCATCGAGACAAATCAGATGACTACACCTGAAAATCCCCCCTTTCTTCACTGAAACAAGGCATGAGGCAAACAAAGTGGGTGTGACAGATGAAATTATACGGATCTTATCCAGCCCGTTTCTGCAGGAACCTTTAATTGCAGAACACACAGAAAAATGAAGCAAAAGCTGGACTAAAACTGTGCCGTGTCCAGATCTTTTAAAATGGGGTGGCCCAGGTGGGGCAGCGATAGTTTTGCTTTTTTCATTATTTATTTTTTACCTCAAGCCTTTTGTGGACAATGTAAAGTTTATTCAATTCAGTTGGGTGGCCAATCAGATTCCAAGGGTGGCATGTGCTACCCCAAGGCACTCCCTGGACATGCCCCTGGAAAAAAACAATAATTGCAGCCGCTAAAAAAAATCAAATAAGCAGACCACAACCTCACTTTTCATCACAGTTAAGATTTATTTCATTCAACATTTCACATTACAAATATTTAAAAAGTATGCATACTGTTATAAATAGTTGGCTGCAAACAATTAAATAACATTAGATTTTTCTTTTTGTTGTTTCACTAGCACTTCTACAGACCAACTCCAAGAAATATGAACATATCCGTATCCGTACATAACTTAAGAAAGGAAAATACAAAAATAGGAACTTATAAAGTGAAATGACAATAAAAATTAAGGTGATATCTTAAGTAAAAAATGCTATTAATAAATACAACAACCTTCCCATACACAGTTAAAAACTATTGAAATCTTGCCATTAAGTAACATTAACAGACAAATATTTAAATATTTATTTTCCTTCAGAAAATGTGAACCATATATTGTGGAGCACAATATAGCAATTAGTAAAAACTAGACACTTTAACATATTAAAAGCTTCACCTCAAAAATATAACAAAAATCTGATCAAAATTATAAAAATCAATTATACATTCCAATTAAAAATATACCAATAAACAGCTAAATACATTGTTGACCTAATAATTACAATGCAATCAATCACAGTAGCTTAAAATGAACCAAAGTAAGCAAATGAGCACAAAACCTTTTTATAATGTTTTAAAAATAACTTCAGTTATTGATATTAGTACAAATAGTTTGATTTCTTTCTTTTCTTTCTTTTCTTTTTTTACAAACACCAGCATGAAAAGGATTACAATAACAGTAGAAAATTACTGTGAAAAACATATTAACATCTTCTTTAATTCAATGTCTGCAATTAAAAATGGCATTAAAGAATTACATTGCAAAGAGTCTTTTTTTATCTGGAAAAAGGTTCAAAAGAAGTATTGCACACAACAACTTGAAGTTAACTTGCAACATTTTACCACATTCAAGTCTTTTAAGCTCCCCTTTTCCTCCAGATAGGTCTGAGTACGATCGCCTCGACGGACAGCGGGGACGACTTTTCCTCAAGTCTTTTATTAAACAGTGTTTCGCTCCGAGTCCTGCACTGCCGCAGCTAAAGTTTTAATCATCTCTGCCTTCCTGCAGAGGTCTGTGAACGGGGTGGGCGGGGTTAACACGAGAGGAGGGGTAGAAGGGAAGGAGCTGAGGTGAGATTACACTGTAAAAAAAAAGAAAATGTTGAATTTACTTAACAAGTTATGTTAAGTTCCACAAAATTTGAAGAGTAATAAACAATGGTATGTTAAAAGTAAATATATATTACTCTTTATATTCAACCAAATAGGTTTAGTGGAACCAGTTGACATAGCTGTTAAGTAAATTCAACAATTTTTTTTTTGCAGAGTAGATCTGATGGGGGTGGGGGGTCCTTAATGTAATAGTTGAGAAACATTGGTGCACACCACAACGATTAGTTTTAATAGCTAATTCATGTACTTGTCGTTTTCTCTTTTTTGTCATGCATGCTAAGGATTACAATAGGTGCTAGTTGGCAAGTTCAAGAATATATTCATATATATATTTATATTATATATATAAATTCTTTTTTCAAATATTAAAATATCTAAACACCAAACATCCATTTTTGTGATACGAGATTCAGCGTTAAGCGTGAACCAGATTTTGCATTCTCCTCGTAATAAGTTATGCTCCATCTATGGAGAGGAAACCAAGACGGAAGTTACTATTTCCAACCGGTTTAGAGACATTTACATCAGTTTTTATTTTATTCTTTCTTTTTCATCTGTTTTAAGTGTTTTGTTTTTTTCGCCATGCTGTTGTTGCGGGAAACATCTAGTGTATGAAAAGCTAAGACCAATGCAGCGTTTTTACGCTTTGGTCTCTCCTCTGCACATCTGAAGTCGCATCAACACAAACTGCGCACTTTGTAAAGTTGTAAAGATTCCTCAGCACGGAAATGTATAAAAAGCATAATTGAAAATAATAATAATAACTATAATAATCAATTTTGAAAGCACTCTACTTTTTTCCGTTTTTTTTTTCTTAAAATGAACATCTCCATATATGCAGATCTCTCAGTAACAAAAGTACAAAAGCTACCTTTCACAATGTGAAAAATTGAGGTATTGCAAAAAGGAGTTTCCCCATTTGTGAAAAATGTGCCTAAAATGACTGTTGGAAAAAGGAAGAAAAAAATATTTAGAAAAAGTAGTGCATAATAAAGGTTTACATGTGCATGACAAAATAATTTAGCTAGAAAACACTGTACCAAAAAATCAGCAGGCCATGTATAAAATAATCTTTTTTTTTTCATCTCGTTTAACAGCAAATTCTTCACAAAGTGTTTGAACTTCTAAAACGCTCACCCACCACACCCGCAAAACTGGTGCAACGACGCGGCGCCGACATGAGGATTCTCACTAGTGTGTGTGTTTCTTTAATCAAGTTTCTGTACTAAACTCCCTGACGTTTAAATGCGCGGCGAAAAAGGTCGCCGCTGAGTGAAGTATTAAAACAAATATGAGGAGGATTTTTTTCCCTTTGCAGAGGGAATGTGCACTTTAGGTTCAATTTCCCAAACTTGCAGGAGCTTTTTGAGAGAAAAATAAAACAGAAATGTTTTCATCTGTGCGATAAGAGAACGTGAGGCCTGCAAGCCCTGTTGGGGTTTCCATGGGTGTTCCGTCATAAACGTACTGTACGTGTCGTGTTCAAGGCCAATCTTTGGTTTGTTGAGTCCACCAGGGCTTGACGGTTAAAACCAGATAGAAGTGGTAAATTTATGAAAATATTTACGACAAACATCCTTCAAAAAAATAAGAAAAATATTTATTAAAAAAATCAAGAAATGAGTTGCGGCGTGACCGACTACTGCGCAACCATCTTTGGTTCCCGTAAGCTGAACGAACCTTCAGACTGCGTGTGGGTCACGGCTGTGCAGTAGTGGAGCGCTGCGGAGACTATCTTCATTTATGCTTTAAAAACACTGGATGCTGAGTTGGACTGACTTGGCAGCGGAGAAAACGATGGAGCGGTCGTCGGAAGGGTCAGACTCCCCCACGACTTGAATGTGTGCCGACGATTTCGCAATGCAGATCAACGTCTTTTTAATCGCTTCTTTCGTTAAATGTTGCTCGCTCGCAGAGGCAAAGTAGCACTTTGTCATTAAGGACTTGGGAGAATTGCACAAAATGCACTGAAATAAAACTAACAGACGCGTCCTTCTCAGGTGCTGGCCCTGCTAAGAAAACTGCAACGCAGGCAACGCGTCGCCCCGCCTTCACTTGAGGAGTTACCTTCACTTCATGTGCTGAAAGACCTGGATCCGATGTCTGCTGTGAGCAGGTTGTGATCTAAGAATGAGGCCCCGCCCTCTGTTAGCTGTTAGCCTAGCATCAGCGGCCACCAGCAGACATAAGGGAAAGGGAAGTGGGCTGCATTTAATATATCTACCTGTTGCTCCCGTAACCTCTCTAAGCCATACACTCCCGTAATACACTATACTGTTTGATGCTTCACTCTGACGCTAGCACAACCCTGGGTTTGATTACAAAAATAAAGAGGTGATGAAGCAAGTGAGTACAAAACTGTGCCAGTTACATCACTTCCTGTGTGTCGCATCACTTCCCTCTGATTAGACTTCTAAGGAAAGGAGAACACCGGAGAGTGTCATGTCATGGGCTCTTTCGTTTTCTCCCACTATTCGGCACGTTAGCAGCTGAGTTTGAGGTATTAGTTTTTGCATGTCACAACGGAGATCTAAACCCAAATCTTGCAAAAGAATTTTCTTGAGAATTTGTTTCTTTTTTCCTTTCAAGTAGCATGAACATGTGTGTGTGTGTTTTGGGAGAGGAGGAATCCATCTTGTTTCTGCAGCGGGCCCTTTTTCCTGTTCTTCAGCAGTAATTAGGATTCGGCTTTGGTTAACTACAAAGGGTCTCGTGTGCGGTGTCTTCGCTCTTAAAGACTGGAAATAAGTGCACTCTTCTTTAGCCACACCTTTTTAGTCGGGCTTGCCCTGCCCTCCTGCCGCATTGGCAGGCCTGATCCCACCTCTCAGAAATAAACAGCCAATAACTGTGAAGATTTTTCTGTACAAAAGGACAAAAGGTGACAGCTCTGCTACAGTATATGACAGCTGAATGTCACATGAAAAGCTTCCGAGGGCCTCTCGCATCAAAGGAAAATAGACTTTTTAGAAAAATAAGCCAATTGAAAAGCAGAGTACCATATCACACATCAAACCTTCCTATATCTTAAATATATATGCTTCTTGAGAACTAAAAACACTTCCAAAATCAGAAGAAAAATAAAATTATGTTACACATCTTTTCTTCCAAGATGGACATTTTTGGATACACCTCCAGTTTTTTTTTTCTCTCTAAATTTCTATCTTCAAAATATTGATATATATTAACTTTAAATAAAAAGAGAAAACAATGTTAAGGTGAAATTAGAGCAAAAAAAGGAACCAGCAACAGAAAAGTGCATTTATTTTTTACAATGATTTGCGACTCCTGCACTACCTCTCCCTCTGTTGCCTCTCCCTCTCAGACGCTGCGCTCAGTTCCAGCGGAAGGAGATGTGACGGGGACGGTCGCCGCCCTCCTTCACCAGAGGCTTGTGAAACTCTCGGCCGGCACGCGAGTGGATGGCCGCCCAGCAGTACTCGCAGTAGTACTGCAGACAGGTGACGTTGGCGCAGAAGAACGGGGCGAACTTCCCGCCGCAGCGAGTTCCCTGGCACTCGTCACACAGCTGGTCATCGAGCACGTATGGCTTCACTTCCACCTGCAGACAGAAGAGGAATAAACACAAATATATAACAGCTTAGTTGATGCTCTGCCACCTGGTTCAGGTGTTTGCTCGGGCACGATCCCCAGACCTCTATATGTGGACAAGATCAGATGGACATAATTTCAAACCCTGCCTAGAAAGTAAAGCACGGTCATCCTGACCATAGTTTGACAACTAATGCTTCTGACTGTTTTAAAAGCAGCACTGGAGACAACTATTTCAAAGCTTGTGGTGCCAATTCAGCTGAAACTGAAATTGTAGGAATTCTTCAAACTTCCTACTTTTAAACACATCTTGCTTCCTGTTTCCAAGGCTCAGCAACTCGGCACTGTGGTGCTATGAGCACGTGAATATCACCAAGACAAAGACACCAATTATGCAAAAGGGTGTGTGTCGCACTGTCATCCCAGCCTTTTCTATTCTGCACTACATATTCCACCTGCTCGAGTCATCTCCACTAAGCCATTTGGATAACAGAGGTTAAAAGTGCAGGCTGGCTGAGATTCCTAGATGCCACTTTAGGAAAGAGCACAAATAAACCTAATGAATTATTTTAAAGTGGGCATAAACTCAATATTTCTATACATTTACTGTGGTCTCTGGCACAAATAAATGTATTGCGAGTCGTTTTCGGAGGCAAAAAGCTCTGGCACTCCTGTTTCAGGAGGCAGAAGTTAGTCGGAGGAGTAGGGGGTGGAAAACAACAGAATTTTACTCATTTCCTGATATTCAGATGTCTCGCCTCTGATTGGTTAACAGCAACGTAACTCTTCCGCTGCTTCCGTTTATTCTTGCTACTTGGGGGGGAAAAATGTAATGATGTTTTATCTCCACAAATAACATAAGCCTGAACAAGTTCTGCCATTTTGTGGAGTTGTTAATGCTAACAGTTTTGGCTGCTGGTGCAGGAAATAGAGGCAGCAAAAAGATTTTGCTCCATCGTACCTTCAGCAGATCTACCATTGGCTTGAACAGTTTTGTGTCTGGCCAATCACAGCACTCTATGTTTGTCGGGCAGGCTTAACATAAGAGCTGCGACCGAGAAATACAACGAGATGAAGTTGGCTCAGGAACGGTTTTGACATTAACTTCAGACAATTTTTTTTTTCATTTAAAGATAGAAAGAAAAGAAAATGATCTTTTATACAGCGCCTCTCAAGATAAAAATCACAAGGCACGTTAATTTATTAAAGGTTGATTATGGAACACGACATCTAGTGGGTTTAGGTTGTTGTTGCAACATTAGGCTGTCGGGGTGTCGGGTTTAGAGCCCTGCACTGAAGCCCTAGGCCCTCGGGTTGGCCCGGCCCGACGGCCCGAGGGCCGGGCTCCGGGCCAATGACTGTGTAATTACCTCGGACACGGGTCAGGTGCCTTTATTTTAAATCGAATTCATTAAAAAAATTGAAACACTTAAACGTAGCAGTAGAGCCCGGTGCGGGACTGTTTTCTTCATCCCGCTCCCGCTGAATTTCTGACCATTACCACCCGCAACCTCAACGTGTATGTTACACTCCCGCCCGCACCCGCAGTGTGCATGTCTACTCCCGCCCGCAACCGCAAAACTCGGAGAAATTATTACCTCACAATAAAAGAGATGTATTGAGTTTGCGTCCTCTCTGGACCAGGAAAAAACATGTCATTTTATAGGCTATACCAGGGGTCGGCAACCCGCGGCTCCTCCTCCTCTCTGTGCTTGTAAAATAATGAATGGATATTTAAATAAAATGCTTTATCCTTTACTCAATTAATTTTACATCTGTACGTAAATTCTATGTAAAGATTGTCTGCGTAAACCTGAACAGTTCCAAACCAGTCTTACTGTGAGACCGGGTTGACGCGTCACGCTTGTGCGTAATCATAGGCGCTTTCTGAGCTGAAGATGATGTGAGATTCTCCTCAGATGGCTCCTGGATGTGTCGCCACATTGGAGACAGGAACAAGCGCTAATCAGCCAAAGTTTCATAATCAGGGAACATTTTCTAACTGACAAGTCTCTCTGAGAGACAGGGTTCGGAAAACACTCGCTTCAGTGGGAGGAACCTTCCCGCATGCGCTCTGGTTCTGCGATGCGCTCCAAGCCAATCTCCACATCTTCAGCTCGCTGTGCACCGTACGTACGCGCTGACAGCGAGCTGAGCTGAGCAGTGTCCAGCTCAGATGTTCAGATGGGAATCTTTTCTTGGGTGATTTAGCTACATCTGCGATGTGCGTAACGAATAAAATGTCAGTTCGCCTGCTTGCGTCGGGGTAATTCTTTCCATTCTTTCTCCGTCAAAATAAACGGTCAAATACAGGAACTATCCGGTCAACACAACACAAGCCCTGCTTTTGACTGTTTTGTTTTCTTGTGAAAATTGTTGGAAAGAGATCAAATTTAACTTGATTACCACCAGAGCCAGTGCGCTGTTATCTCCGTGACGGAAAATGAGGGAAAAACAAATTGATCGGATCCTGCACGTCTTTTAACACATTGGTCAGGATTGACGCACTTTGTTTTCATTTAGTTGGTTAAAAAAAAGTTGGGCTCGGGTCGGGCCAGAGAATCCTGAAAAACTTTTCGGATCCGGTCGGGCTGGGGCTCCACCCCCTCGGGCCGGACACGGGCTCAGATTTTAGGCCCGTGCAGGGCTCTAGTCAGGTTCACTGCCAATACGTGACATGACCAGCCAGCACCAGGTCCAGTGACCAATCGCACAGGGTAAGGACTCATTTCTACTAATAAGTTTATTTTACAACAGTATTTAACGTTGGAACATCTTCTGGGCTCAGAAGCAGCTGCTTGATTTGCAGAGTCGGCCATTTTTCCACGGTGCCAGCCTCGTTCTGAGCAGACTGTTTACCTCAACAGTGCAGTCTACTGGCTGGTAGATGTAAACATTAACCCAGTGTCGAGCCCGTAAAAATATTTATGCATTTTTTTTTTAAAACATAACTTTGTCCTATTGTGTGCAGACACAGTTGGGCAGACAACTGTAGATTCTGCCCCTATGAGTGAACTGTGCCAAAGGTTCGTGGTCAGACTATATATTTTCATATGAAGGATGGCCTGCCAGGCTAGGAAATAAGAGTAGAAGACCATGTTAGCCTTCTACATGCATGCAAAACCAATTGTTATTAAACAAGAATTATACGTTTTCTCAGTGAGTCTTCACTTTTAAATGACACTGTGCAAGATGGGTTAAATATAAACACGGACATCTGCTCAGAAAATAAGCTACTATTAAAGTAGAAACTCTAATGTTCTAACACCAACATGAAGAGATGTCACCTGTATTTGTAACGCACAAAGAAAATCCTGACTTCCTGAGCAGATGGGCAGATTTTAGGCTTTTAAAAAAATCCTGTTTGTTGCTCCTCCACACATTTCTGTGACTCATAACTGCAGCACATCTGCAGCTTAGACATAATAAAAGTGATGCATAAGATAAGATTCTTCACATTTTCAGCGAGAAATGTGCCATTGAAAAAAAGTGAAGTTCCTTCAAATTTTTGACCAACCTCAGCTCCTGTGAACGAACCAAACCTTCGAGTTTCTCTGTTCCACAGATATATCAACTTTAGATTAAAGCTTTCTGTTCAAAAGAAGCTTCATTTGTAAGAACGTCACGTCCAATTTCATCTCAATGTTGATATGAATACATTTTTGTTTATTGTGCCTTTTAATAAACAAAGTTGTATGTAGTTCTGTAGGATTCAAAAAACGGACTTTCAGCACAACTCAGAGAAAGAGTGGAATGCCCGAGATAAAAGAACAGGAAGTAAGGTGTGTGTGTGTGTGTGTGTGTGTGTGTGTGTGTGTGTGTGTGTGTGTGTGTGTGTGTGTGTGTGTGTGTGTGTGTGTGTGTGTGTGTGTGTGTGTGTGTGTGCGCATGTGTAGGGGGAGTCTGGAGAAAGGAAGAAAACACTCTGCTCTTTTCTCTCCACTCACCCGTTTATCGATCTCGCCGTGCTGCAGCTGTACAAAGCGAGCACTGATAGCAGCAATGTAGCTCTGCTGATTAGAGAAAGCGACCCGCCCCGCTCCCTTGGGGTACTTCAGCTCAGGGTCCGTGTCGATGCCGGCGTAGCAAACTCCACCGTACAAGCGATCCATGATCATGGCCAGCTCCACTAAACAGGAGAGGAAATGTTCCATTTTTAATAAAAGATTGGGTCTTTTTGGGTGAGGGGATGTAAATAAAAACATTAATGAAGCCGTTACAGTGGAAATAAATACTATTTTCTATCTTGCATAGTGCTTTTCAAATATATTTAACAAATTAGGATAATTCGTTGAAGATTTGATCTAAAAATACATTTTTATGTTTTAAATCTACGCTCTTAACTTGATTGGGGTGGGGTCATCAAATATTTAACAAACCGCTGGGCTTTTTGACCTTGGTCATTACCAAAACTATAACAAGGTCTAAACATGGCAGCCAGGAGGGCAACAAGAATCACACATCCTGCATTTAGTCACTGCAGGAACAAAAAAAGGTTTTAATATTCTAAACAGCTCAGCATGAGTTGGTTCTATGATTCCAGCGGAGGTCAGGGACTTTACCCTAAAGCAGCCGCTGAGAGAGGCATTTTGTTTACAGCTAACAAGTTAAAGAAAAAAATAGAATAAAGCATGAGAGCTAAAGCAAGGCTAAAACACCTGATGACCTTTAATAAATGACTCAAAATACGGGAGAACTACGACAACGCTTCAGACTCTACCCTCATGTTAACCAGAACTCAAGTGTTTTCATCACAAACACACACCCGTTGCAGGCGAGTCTGGTAGGATTACCTGCACGGAGCGGACGAGGGACTCCTCCCACAAAGATGGTTTTCCTCGGGTCCAGAGGCTGAGACCCATCCATCACAAAATCGCTGTCGTTCAGATTCCATGGGCGAATCTGGACCTGTCACAAACAAAATCGCAGACGTTTCAGCCCGACACGTAAACTAACCGTTCCACGCGTGCTGAAACTGAACACAAGAGGCTTTTCGTGAGCCTGTCCTCCCACTGACCGGCTTGTCTTTAATGGTGGGGCTGGAAACGCAGAGATAGAGTTTACCGTCCTCCTCGATGCAGGCATCGATCAGAGCCTGCACGGAGCTTTCATCCTGGAACAGCAGGAAGGCGTAGCCTGCAAAATAATGAAAACACACTCGGTCACTCAGGCTGTCCGGGCCACGAAGTATTGACAAAATAATCCTGCCGGGATTGAGTGTGCTGATTACTGGGATCAGACAAACACACACTTCAGGCACCAATTTAGACTCGAGACGTAAAACAGCAACAAAAGAACAAACTGTTGTTTATGTTACCTTTAGGGGGGAAATAAGATTTGCTCTCCGCTTTGTGAGGCCAGTCCACAAACAGGTGTCCAAAACGGCGGAAACTGGCCGTAATCTCATCTGAAATTAAAAACAGAACATGAAATCGGTGTGGATTTGTAAATAATGTGCTCAAAGCGTATTATTAAACAAAGATTTGAGCCCTCATCTTTTTACGGTGACTGCCGTACCTTCGTCTATATCTGGAGGAAGTCCGCCAACGAAGACCTTGCGTGAGTAGCGTTCCACACGCTCTCCGTTCTGATGGGGAAAGCAGTGCGGGGAGCCCAGGCTGGCGAGACTCGGATCCCCACGCTCGTCGTCGGGAAAACTATCCTCCATGGGAAAGAGAGAAGAGTGGCCTGAAAGAGAGAGAGAACAAATAGGTCAGGTGAAAGAGAATTAAAGGTGCAAAAACCCACATCTTTGTGCTTGCTAATGTTAATTAGCTGTGGCGGCCATCTTGAATGGATTAATTTGTTGTAGGCGTTGTGCAAATCTAGGGCTGCACCACCCTCCCAAGTATGCATTTTAATGCTGATTACATCACAGCAAAGCAACGGAGCCGTCCAAATTGAAAGGACACTCAAACACGTCCTCGGTTCCCCACAACTTCAAGGACAGGTATGGTGTCTCCTCACTGGCTGTGGCTACCCCCGTAGTCATTGCGAGAGACTTTTGTTGAAGTTATAATGGCAGATGAAGCGGTTTATAGTTTAAATGTTGCTTTAATAATAATTAGGCTTTTTGTTTACATATCAAATAATAAAAATGCTCGTTAACGACCATATTTTCTCACATACTGCTGCCATGTTTAGTTCAGACTTCTGTTTATCACCATCACAGTTGCTAAGCAACAGGACATACGCCGAGGTAGAGGCAGGAATAAATACTGGGACAGTTAGGACCGGGTAGGACGAGTCTTCACAAGGATCCTTCCTCTGAATTTGGACATAGTTCATCTATCCGTGGTTTAAGACTTGATGCTAATTAAAAACTGAAAATCAACTGTTCTTCTTTGATGACATCAAAGGAATTCAATATTTAACCCCCGTTCAAATGATTGTCGAAACACAACCACATGAAATAAATGTAGCAGGTGACAGAACCATTCCACAAAGTGCCTCAAATTTTGCACAAATACACAAAAGAAGCACAAATTGAAGGAAAATGATTGAAACACAAAGCAAGTCAGCCATGCAGCAGCAAGATGAAGCCGTATGAGAAGTGCACATAAAGAAAATAAATATATAGAAACAAAAAGTATTAAATGCTCAGAATGTCAAGAATTGTATTCGTATTAGACTTAATTAGTTCCTGTGAGCAGTGAACAAAAAGTGTTTTTGAGAAGTGAAACACTGTAGTACTCTTAAGTCTGAATAGTTTCACTGTGGAACATATGCGTGGTGGAGGCTAAGCTGTCCCTGGCCCATTCCTGCTCTCAAGCAGCCTGCCCTGCTCTGAGCTGCTTTATAAAGATTTATGCAAGCGTGTTAGTCTTAACTTACAGCCTCACCATGTGTCTGCTTCAGCTGCAGTGTGACTAAATGACATACAACAAGTTGTGAGCCTCACTGCCTCGTTAACTCTCAGCTACGCCTATCGTCTCATTTAATGCTGCAAACTGTATGCAAAGGGGGGAACAATGCAAAGAAGCAAAGCCTAATGAGGATATTTTTAAAAAGGCATGTTCCACAACCTCAATGACATTTAGACGACCATGCAACATGTCAAATCACTTCACATAAAAAACAGTCATTGCAATGCATACATGAAAAGAAAAATATTTCAAAATTTCCCTGCAAACATTCACGACCACGTTTTTACCTCGTCTCCTGCTATAATTCCTGGCTGCATGAGGAATAAAGACAAATCAAACGTGAGGATGTTTAGAAACGGTGCATAATAATAATCCGATCAAATAAAAGCGCCAGGTGGTTCATGACAATGATGCTCCACACTCGCCCGCCCACCGCTGATTTGGTTAATCAGAGATGAATCATAATCAGTCTGCAGCTCTGCTCCCACTCATATCATCTCCAGTATGTAGTAACGGGTGTGTGTGTGTGTGTGTGTGTGTGGGGGGGGGGGGGGGGGGGGTCCAGTTTGTCTTTGCATTTTTTATGTGTAAAGTGTCTTTCTATGTAAGAGGTATAAATAATTACTCGTTACGATAGAAGATGGCTTCCTGGGCAGCCTCAGTTTGTACCCTGCAGGACTGATAAGCTAACGGGTAGTTAGAGTTAAACCAATATCAAAGAGTATTTGCTGCCATTTTAAAACAGCTCCAGCGACTAAAATCACGTTTTTAGACTTTTAAGCTACTGTCAGAACTGCACTTCAACACAGACTGTAATTTTGCGAATATAAATTCACAAGCAGCTGAAGAAAAACTTAATTAAAGCTGGGGTGCACTGCATGACATCATCAAGGAGAGGAGGAGATTTTAAAATATTAATGGCTGTAGGTCCCATTCCTGCTACCCCTTCTGGAAGAGCTGAAAGCCACACCTCATACCGCCCTTTTTAACCAAATCTGTCCATCTAAAACCAGGACGAATCTGGCGCTCGCATTGGTAGCACACCCCTGCTAACGCTACAACAAGCTGAAACTACAATTCGATGTAGCGTAAGGTTGAACGCTATGCTAATGCTTTCGCTCCAACACAAAAAATATAAATCCCTTTTCGTTCCCCCCCTCCTCCACAGTTAGCTTGAAGTTTGCAGACTGACATCAATTCAATGCAGTTAGAGTAACATTCATGCTCGGTTGGTGTGCTAAGCTGACTGTCTGTGCGTCACCCTGCAGTGCATGCTGGGAACTGGGGCGCATTCTCACTGACAGCTCCATCTTGTGGACACATAACTCTATTGGTCAAGGGTCTAGGCTTAAATAAATTATTCATTTTTGCTGTAGAGGCCAGGGGAAGGACTTAGTGGAAAATATAAATTATAAAAAAATTACAGACTTTATTTCATAGAACAGGGTCAGATAGTGAAATTTAAAGCCATACTCTGCAACCTTTTCATATTTTTTAATAATTTTCTTGAGCCAGTAAGTAAAACCACCCTTTAAAGAGTTAATGAAAGGTCACTCAGACCCCCACCGCCCTGTGTGGCCAGAATATTGCACTTTCAACTTCAGAGTGCAGGTGTTCTGACTATCCGTGCTCCCCGTCGAAATGCACTACTTTGGCGAAACGCGCAGGGCATGCACAGGCCGATTATTGCATCACAGGCTGTTTACAAGTCGAGACGTGCTACCTGTGGAAGTTTTCATTTAATCTCGTCACGTATCTAGTTACTTTCAACTCGTTGAAGGTCACAGTAAGGATTTCTTTAAGTTGTTTTATTAAATTACTGCTTGCTGTATGTTTATCTGACAGTTAGTTTGTAAGTGGCTTCTAAAATACCGTTATTATACTGTAAACAAGAAACTTCTCCCATTGTTTACAGTCATTCTGAGAGTCCCAAATTAATATCCAAAAGTTTTATATTATACATATAATAATTTTATCATAGTTGTATAATAATCTCCAAAATTATACATTCAAACAAATAACTATAAGTATTGGGGGAAAGCATATTTGTTCTATGTGGATTAATTTGTCTAATAAAGGATTAGGTAGAGAAATAGAATGGTAAGAGCTAACGTCTTACAAATCTCAATTTTTAAGAATCACTTTCTCGACATGGGTGAAAGTAGTTGGTAAATCGTCATTGTTCTGAGAATATTCAAATGTTTTTAGCAACTAAGGGGTTAATTTTTACGAAATGACTAAACTGCTTCCTACACTATCCACTTTTTTTCATAAAATAAATTAACAGTAGCTACCAATTTTCAGTAAACCTGGACAGACTGAATCAGCTGTTGAAATGCACGTTGGTAAGAAAATTCGACGAGGAAGCACAGATGGTCAGAACACCGGTCCTGTCCCTGTTAGACTTAGTAAAGTGGAGCTGACGAGCTGGTTCTGGAGTCTGCTTCCAGCACGTTTCCTGCATGTTTTAGATCATGAACACAGCTGATTTGTTTAATTCAGTGTTGGACCACTCCTGTAGACACTAATGAAGGCTGAGGAGACATTTCAGCAGTTAGATTAAGGTGTTAAAGTTACAAATGCACAGCGAGGAGATAGTTATTACTTTTGGGTTCACTAATGGAACACTAGGAGATGCTAAAGGCAAGCCAAAACTGCCTAGTCTCCCTTTAAGCAATAAAAAAAAAGTAAACCATATACTCCAGCTCAAAAGCAAAATATGTATTTTGTAAAAAGATACGTCTCCTCACATTACATTAATATTTAAAAATAAAGCTCCGTCATCAAACGAGTTGGAGGTAGATGCAAAAACCCAAGCAGATCTTCCATCTCGGGTAAGCAATATGCATAGAAGGATTCCTGTGACATTAAGAAGAGAAAGTAATTTACTGGATGACGTGATAAAGACCACAGGAGGTGTGACACTAAGTCTTGTTAAGAGTTAATAAATCCCAGACCGGCTCCTGCAACCCTGGAGATGCCTACAAAAGAAACTTGGAAACGTAGAATATTATTTAAAAAGAGCAGCTAGTGCTAGAAAAAACAAATACGGTTTCAATTTAAACACCAGATTTGATCAGTCAGGCAGAAGTGGCAAGAAAGAAAACCCATCTGTAAAATAAAGTTTACTGCACACGATCACACACAGCAGTGAGAGGAAATGTTCTGCAAAAGATAAGTAAACGAAGAGACAACTCAGAAGCTGAAGCCTGGTCACACATAATGTGGTAAAGCAATACATCTTGAGGTGGTGCGTTAAAACCCCTGATTCTGGTATCTAAAGGTCAAAGTACTCTACCCTATATGAAAAAATGACTATTATCTGTAGCTATAACTCTATTTCACCAAAGGTGGTGGTTTGGATATTGTGCTGCTGATTCCAAAGAACCAATGTGACCAACTTTCAGATGAGTAATAAAGTTTTTTTTTGCTAAGAACAGAAGTCGAAGAATTCAAATGTCATCATAATCTAAAGCTGAGAGACTAAGGAAAGAAAGGGTGAGGAGGCAGCTGGAAAGCATGGGCAATAATCCTCGCCTCCCTCGGCGGACCTTCCAAACCAGATGGACATTAACTCTGAGGGGAAGGTCAAAAGGAGCCAGAAATGGAGAAAATAGCGAGAGGCAGTTAAGCAGATTGAAAGACAGCACAGAGGGCTATAAAAAGATGTGTGTGAGAGGGAGAGAAAAACAGATTAGAAGCAATGGAGAAATGAGCTGATAAAAAGCTGTGTGGGGGTGAGAGAAAGTGAGAGTGACTGGGGAGGGGGTGGGAGGGCTGGGATCAGGAGAATGAGGAATGCAATCTGCGTATCCTTATGAAGCAGAGAGAGAGAGAGAAGAGGGCTGGTGTGTGCAGTCCCGATCCGCTGGCACCATCTGTCTCAAGGCACCATGACTGCTCTGGACCATGTGATCTGACCATGTGACCCAGCAGGCTTTACAAGAAACTACCGGCTTCTCGTGTTTTACATGCCGGCCAGAGTTCCAACACCACAGTCACAGCGAGAGAAAGTAAATGAATGTTTCAAGCCTGAGTCATGCTGACGGTTTTCAGAAAAAAAGCTCGAAGACTTAAGAACTTTACGTCCAACACGGTAGTCCTATAATATCAGACAAATGTCAGAAAACTTCCTCAATATTTTTACCTACACCTCTTTTGTATCACTCAAACTTTTTTGCATCTCTTCACCAAATCAAAGCCAATGATATGTCTAATTCTGTCATCCATTCATCCAACCTGTTAAAAAAAGACTGTTATTTTATTTTTTTCCACTTTTGTTTCATTTGCCTCTTATGTCAAAAGCAAAGCAGTACGAACTGTTGAAATAAAGCTAACACAAAAGAAGTTGTGCAATGAGATTTAAAAAAAGGTTGCAACCAAAATTACTTATTCAAATTCACTTAGCAAGAAAGAAAATGGCTGTTATACTCTGTTACTAAAGAATGGGGAACAGAGGAATGGCGCAACAGGAGGTTCTGAACCCGCGAGACACAAACATCGCCTTTAATTCCCACGTTCTAATGTTCCACTAACCTGTTAAAATTGTGCATAGGGTTCAATACGTACCGTTAATGGGGAGAGGGTTGTCCGCCCCTGGGTGGGGAAACCCTAGACGACCTACACAAAAAAAAACACAAAACAAAAGATATCATATTTACTGAAATCCCTCTGGGATTAATAAAGTATTATTGTATTGTATTATACTGTATTGTATTGTCTGTGTGTGTGTGTATGTGTGTGGTGGTGGTGGTGGTGGTGGTGGTGGTGGAGGGGGGGGGGGGGGGGGGGGGGGGGGCTCTGGCACTCCTGCTTCAGGGGGTAGAAGTTAGTCCAAGGAGTGGGGGGGCAGAAAAGAGCAGAATAACGAGCCTTGCTTAATATGCAAACATCTTTCCTCTGATTGGCTAACAGCAACACATCTCTTCCACTGCCTCCATTCACACTGTAACATTAATGTTTCATCTCCACAAATAACATAAGCCTGAACGTGTTCCGCCATGTTGTGGAGTTGCTAATGCTAATAGTTAGCTTCTACTAGCTGTCACATGCTTTGCTCTCTCCTGGACGTTAAGTGAACAAGAATTAGACGGTTTCTCTGTAAACACAACCGTTGCCATTTCCTTGAAAATCAGTTCTGGACATCAGTTGTTAGATTAAACAAATAATATGAGGAAATAATGGATGAAATCAGTGGACTCTATTTTAGCGAAGAGTTGAACCTGAAAGTATAATTTTCTTGATCTCATCACTGGCTAGGGCCAAACTTCGGACAAACGGTGTTGCTGTCTGTACAGAGACCTTTCTCACAACAACAACAACAACCTAGACCTGTTGTGTGTTAAGATCCACAAATCCCAAAAGAATGCTTTGAAATCAGTGTTTGGTGCGTGAAATGTGTCAAACTGGAGAAACAGCAAGTTTGTGTCATCATAGGGTCCTCAACAACACCAGGATAAGTTGCATAGTCGCTGATTTGGCGTGCTGGCTCGGGTTGGGTGACTCTGGCAGCTTGTGGTTTTCTACAAGGTCACCCATTGGTCTGAACTGGAGGCCTGCGGGTTGGTGGTCATTGGAAAGTGGAGCCAGACAACACCCCAAGTGTAAAATGGCATGTGTGTATGCCGATTTTAATTAATTTTCAATAATCTCAGTATATTATCATCTACCTGTTCAGTGACTGCAGGTGGAAATTAGCATTCATGCTATAACTTGGTGCAGAGCCTTTGTCTTGGTCAGTGTGTAGTTATCTAGTCTTAATGTCAAATAAACACATACCAAAGCGTTGCATTGCTATGTAAATATGGCATCATGGCACATGTATGTTCCTGGTGTGTGCAACACTTCAGGAATGGGTCCACATCATTTACGCCCTGAAACATGTTTTCCCTGTTTCATGATATGACTAGCTATACCATGTTAGGATCTGGAAGCTACATCATACATTTGTGACACATTTTCCAAGGTCACCTAACACACACACACACACGCACGCACGCACGCACACGCGCGCACGCACGCACGCACGCACGCACGCACACACACACACACACACACACACACACACACACACACTTAAATGCATGTTATGATGCCAAAAAAGCTTCACAGTAATGCAAGGCCCCCTTTCAGCATAATGAGATGAAAGAGGTCAAATAAAGCAACCATTGTTGTTTGGATATGGACCGCCTGGCGATTGGTGCATTCCGATGCCCCTGTCACAAGGAGATCTGCCGGTTCCTCCCCCACGTTCCGCCCACGGAGCGCCACAGAATGATGAAAAAAGTAGTAGAATTCAACAGAAACTACGAGTGCCCACCCGCTGCTTTTAAAAGTTGGTGTTACAATCATCCATTCCGTCAAGATTGTTCATTACAATCAGAAGCATATAGGTTTGATGTGTTTGTGAAGTGCTCCAGTTTTATCTGGTAACCCAAAACAGATTATACCGACAATCTCAATCCTGGTTGCAGATTTGACCAATTCATATAAGTGTCATTCAGCAAGTTCACAAACAGAAGGTGAACACAGATGCGTCACAGACCAAACATAAATATAGAATCACAGCCTATGTGGGATTTAAAGCCTCTTATAATCTCTGAGGAGCACGCAGGTACATCACATCCCTACATGTCTGCAGGACAGTGTGTGGCTGCTTTGTGAACCTCATTTGCATGCCGCTGGCTGCACACACACACACACACTCACAATACACAAATGATTAAAGCACATGTACGCACGAGCTCACACACACAACAGTGGTGTGTTTACGTGTGGTGGCTGAACAGAGGGATCCTTTTTGTCAGTCAGGACAATGCTGGAAGTGACTCAAAGCCACTTCTACTGTAGACATTTTGTCTCGCCTGTTTTGTTGTGATTCTTTTGTTGAATAAGAATCATCTAAAATCAGAAACTTGTGTGCATTTGTGTCTAAATTGCCTTTTTTAGGCATGCTGTCTGTTAGTGAGAGGGCTACAGATTTTTTAATCCTGAGGGCGGAAACGTCAAAGAACAAAAAAAAAACACACAAGGGGAGGATGTGTTGTAATGCATCATGTGAGAGGTTTACAATGGGTCACATTATCAGAACCAATCAGAGGCTAAGGAAGGTCAAAAAGTAAATAAATCATTTGTGCAGAGGTAAAATGTATAACCAGGAGGTTTAACTTGTATCACAACAAAACAGCCGTTTTCCAACAATGGAAGCACAAGTGAGAGAAGCCTTTATGTTTAACTCATCAGGAAACATCTGTGGCCCAAATACCATAACAGAGCTAGTAGAAAAGCCTGCTCTTGGAAAGATTTGACAGCAGAACACAAACTCACAGCTGCATGTGATGAGTCTTGTGAGTCATTCTGGGGCCAGAGCACTGCAGAGTTTCACTTTCTTCAGTAACCTCGCAGCAAACTTTGACAGGTGGCCTCTTTTATGATCATGAAGGTATTTTAGGACATTTTGTGTGATTAAACAGAAAAACTACTTCTGATCTATTATTTTAAGATTAAAGCTCACACACAGTCCTGAGGTAATCTATTAGCTCAGCAGATTGTTACAACCCGGCTAAAGGGGTGTTGCTCTTTAGGATTAAGCCATGTGGTAACCCTGTAGAAACACAGTGACTACTGGCAGCTTCTGTTAAGTGTGCCCCACCCAAATGCCTCAACACTACTAAAGCCCTTGGAAGTGGAAGGTGTTTCCTTTCAGCGATCACTACCAGAACCAGCTCCTCCCTCTCAACCAACAGTGAACACAGTGGCCATACTGTCTTCTGTTAGCAGTTTTCTTCAGCTGTGATTACTGTGATCTGCACGCTGAAAAGGCAACAATGCTGAAATAACCACAACAACTTAGCCAAAATGCTGAAAAATAATAGAAATAAATCATTTTAAATAAAAATGGTCAGCACTGTTCAGCTAAAGTGTGTGTTCAGTTCTGGTTTGCTCACACTCAACATGATCACCAAGTTTGAGCATTTTGTTGATAGAGAACAGTGATCGTCTATTAATGCAAAGTTTTCTGGAAATGGAAATGACATGAACACATCAACACGCTAGCATGCCTACTAAACAACTATCAAACTAACATCACTGGCCTTGTCTCAGCGTGATCACGCACCCTAAACCCAACAAAGATGTTTTGGCGTGGGCAGGTGTTTTCTGTGAATCTGTAAAAATATTCTACAGTTATTGTCAAATAAATGACCCACATTTTTAGAGCACCTTTCTGAGTGCATGCCTCATTTTTATTAAACCTTCTGGTGGATAGATCAATATATTGGGATGCATTTTAAATGAGTAAGGCTGTAGCATACTGGTGCCCATTTCTTACTAGAAAAAGTATTTATGTTACTAACATTAGGTTTTAACGGGGTTAAATATTGGCTGTGTTTACTCCGAACTCAACTTCCATAAAGGCAAATCTGCTAAAGTCCTTGACAGAAAACTGTTATTTAGTGATGATTCTGTTTGATTTGACTAACTTTAAGCTCAAAACTGCTGTGAGAAGTTAAAGCGACAGCCCTCCCACTCACTGAGCACCGCTCTGCCTCGTTGTCTGCAGCGTGCCGTCTCTTCAACTGTGATTGGTCAAATGACGACATGTGGCTAACACACTAGAACACAGATCGTATGTGAACAAGATGAATCCCCCCCTCCTTTCTCTGACTGATTCTCATAAAGAGTAACTGAAACCCGACAGAAGCAAAAACCTTTCAGATCTACACGATTCACGTGAACGCCACATTTGGCTCAAAAACGGTGATTTACGCTAAAAAAGCTACACGTTTGCAGGTATGTGAGTCAGAGGACTCCACAGCGCTTTACACTACAGAGAATCCTTCATCCATTTATTTATTTATTCACACGCCGGTGGTGATGAGCAACTGCGTAGCCACCACTGCCCTATGGCACCCACCGCTCCCTCTGACCACCGGCTGCAGACAAGGAGGGTGAAGTGTCTTGCCCAAGGATACAACGACTGACATGAAGGAGCCTGGGATCGAACCTCCAACCCACCGATTAGCAGGTGAATTACTAATCCCTGAGCCACTGTCGCGCCAAATTATATCAATGAAATAAAGAGAAATAAATAATCACATTCAGCTAACACTGACTGGTCAATATAGCACATAACAATTCACGAGTATTGTCTGGTCTTTAAGACTCAGATAGGTAAAACAAACCTAAACTAAAATAATTCTGATCTATGGATACAGAATCACAACTAGTGGCAAGGTGTTTTGAGTCCTTAGCAAATATGTCCAATGTCTATGTTGTAACTCAAACTGAAAGATTTTCTACCATTACTGTGGACTATTTTGATTTTTGCCACTCTCAAATCTTCTACTGAGGAAAAGATGGTCAAACTAGGGCTACACAATTACCCAAAAGGGAATCTCAATCTCTGTTTCAGTATCCCATAATCAGTAAACTACGATCAACAGATATTGACAATACTCCACAGAACACTGAGGAAAATCAGATCAATGACTGATCAATAAGTGGTCACTGAAGGTTTCTGTGAACTAGATAATGTTGTCAAGCATCGATTGGTCACATTTTCCAGTCTGTCAAAAATTATGTTCAGCTTTCAGATTTTCAGTCATTGTACAAAAAAATTATAATTAAATGACATTAAACACTAGGTCAATATGGCACTGACATTTTTCCAAAAATTATTGTAGCTGGGCTTTTAAAACTGTATTATGTTTGCATGTAAGTAACAGATGATTATATAAATATCACATAGTACAAGTCAAACATAAAGATATAAAAACCATGTGCGTGTGTGATGGAGGGTGGCCATATTTACCTTTCAGGGTATCTTGCTCCGCCCTCATGATGTCGATCAGGGAGGTCTCCAGAGGACCCATGTTGAAGCTGTCGATGGATCTGTTGCGATCCTGAAGAAAAAGCCAAAAATAAAGATTCAGTTTAGATTTTCCTTTAAGCCACAAATAACATGTAACATCTTTAATTAATGTGGCAATCAACACTCTCTGTGATTGAACCCGAGTCCCACATATTACTATAAACACATACTAACCAAAGAGACATCAGTGCTCATTTACACATTCAGTTATGATATGAGTACTTCTCATAATAAGCACCTGTGGCCACTACTAAAATAATAAATTCAAATGGAGCAGTCAGATGCTGCCCTGTGACTCAGGTCTTTTAAGATCTCTTCAACTGATCCTTTTTCTTATTCAGTTTAAGAAAATATCACCATCCAGGCCAGAAGGTGGCGAGAGCGACCACACTAGCAACATTTTAAAATACAGAAGAAATGTCATTTTGGGGACAGATTTGTCAAAACTATAGTCTGTCTTTATGACCAACTGTTGTTTCATCATTTTATCTTGTTTGTTTTTATCTATCTATCTATCTGTTCTTTGGTGTAAAGCTAATTATATGTCTGTTGCGGCTGCCTTTTGGCCAAATCGTTGTAAATGAGAATGAGTTCTTAATCGACTCATCTGGTAAATAAAGGTTAAATAATTCAAATTTAAAAAATAAAGTCTGTAAAAATAAGAGGAGCGAATCCTCCGTGCAGTTGTCGGTACCAGATCTGCTCGGGTGCCAGGTAAGCTCAAGGTCCTGTGCCTGCCGATGACATCACACAATGGCAAATCCACTTGGCTTTTACACATACGTTTTGGAAAGAGTTTAGCTGTGTTGTTATATATTCTTGTGTATCACGGCCTAAATGTTTTCTTTATAACTGTAATTTGGTAATAAAACAACACATTGGCTTTGTTAAAAAGAATAAACAGGTCTTAAATGTGATAGTTTTAAAACAAATTTACATAATTAGCAGCCATGTCCATTTGTATAAATTTGGAATTTATTTTGCACTACAGAACTTCAACCGCAAGGACTACAACCACAAATTTGTTCAGACCAATCAAAATCTTCGGTGTCAACATGCTAATGTAACTTTTACGAACGTGGTATCGTAACTTTAGAAAGTCCTCCCGTCAGCCAATCATGTAGTGTGACGTCATCGGCAGGTGCAGGTCCTTGAACCGATCTGGCACCCGAGCAGATCTGATACTGACACCGTCACCCGTAGGTTTCCTTAGAGCTGCACTGAAGCCCAGTAGGCGGTTCCCACTACCGCCATCTTGGCCACGTAACATGTCTCATTACTCCCAGTAAATACTAATGATTGACTCCAATCAAACTCTGAGCCAATGTACAAGCTAACTAAGCTAACCAAAGTTAACAGAAGTTGGTGGGCGCTTTTTATCCAGAAAACCGCAGTTGAATGACTTTGCTACACTCTGCCTTCGAGGCTGCAACAATCTTAACATGAGTCTGAGGCTAAGGCCTTCCCCTGAAGCAAGCGGGGGGCAAGTCTCTAACGCTGACAGCGCATCTGCTACCTGCCAATCAACAGGACAAACCCCTAAGTGTTCATAATTTCAAACTTCATTGACATCTAAATGGAAGAGTAACTAAAATGTTCACCCTCCTCGGAGTTGCCATGATGGGTAACTGGACCTATTAAACCAGAAATGTTTTTTTGAACCAGTCTGTAAACATGTTTATTTCTGCTGGGAAGTTGACATTTTTAACTTTGGAGTCAATGGGAACTTGCTCCTTTCTGTAGCCAGCCCCTAGTGGATGAGAGGGGAACTGCAAATGTAGTCACTTTTGCATTGGCCTCACTTTTGGCAGGTGGAGGTTCCCCCATGGTCAAAACTCAAGATTCCTTTTACATTATTAATTAAATATTTAAATACATACTTTTTTTTACCGATAACCTTTTCAAGGATTTTTTGTTTGATTTCCCTATTTTGCAACATTTGACAAAAAAAAACTTACAGAAACAGACCCTCTCAGGCACACATTTAAGAGCTGATAGCTCCCCTGGCTATGTGAAGTTGATCAGTTGGGTTTACCTTCTGTCCAAAACATGTTTAGTAATGTTTATTTTCTTTAATGTGGTCAATATGGATTTTGAACCTACTTTCTGCAATGCATATTTTTAATTGAAAGCATTAAATAATGTTGGGACAGTGAGGTTGCTCTTCGATAAAAATGCAGGTGTGTGCTTTAAAAAGCTCAAGTCTGGAAAACATCCAATTAAAACTGCGAGACTGACAAGATGCCTGACAGTCCACACGCACAAATCACTCTGCGTTAACACAATGTCTTCCTAAATTACTGTTGTTCATCAAGCAGGAGAACAGTCGCTATGTTGGAAAGGGAGAAAAACCCCAAGGTGAACGATCTCATTCTTTCAGTCAGATGTGATGGTGCTCTGTTGTCATATTTTTTGTTGTAAACAATCCTCTAAAGTCTGTCTGATCCACACTAGATAGTGAGCATTGTGCTAATGAAATTAAAACCAATAATTGAATAAAGCTGTAAAAAAGAAAAGCTTGTCCCTGTTTTTTAACTGCTTATCCAGTCTGACTCACCCTAATGAAGAATGACCCTCCCACCAACCCATTTATTTGGTCTCAAAGACTCAGTGGATGACCAACTAGGACCTACGGATTCCATGTTTTTACCTGGTTTCGTTTCCCCGGTTTCTTAATCTTTTTCAGGATTTTATTTTTTGTTTTAACTCTCCTCTCTTAATTATTTGTTTTAAGTTGGTTTTACGATTGCTATATTTTCTTCTGATGGTTTTATGTTTTTATTATGTTGTGTTCAGCACCTTGGGCATCTTTGGTCGCAGAAGGGGCTTTATAAATAAATAAATGAAATGAAATGTTATTGGTAATATCGGACACTGGGGGTATGGGGGGAAGTAATCTTAAAAAGGGTCAGTTTGTAACACGCTCTAAGAAAAAATTCATCACCTTACTCCAACTAAATTCAGACTTTTGAAATGCATTTATACACCTTAGTCCCACTGGAGTCAAACCAAACTGGGCTGCTCCTAATCGGGCCAAAGTACCCAGACATTGCGGTTAGAAAACCAAGTACCTGCTTGTTAACAAAAGCCTCTTTTAGAAAACAATGCTGCCAATTTACCGCGATGCTGAGCCGACATCAGGCCTTAGGTAATTTGTAAGTGGTCAGAGTGGCGGTAATGTGGTGCAATCATGAAACATAACAGTTTTCATTGCGATTGAAATCGCGCTCAGACAACAAAAGTGAAACTTACGGCCCATATTTCAATATAGTTGCTGGCCGGAGCTCGGCAGTAATTCCCCACGTGACCAGGACACCTCCCTCTGTTGTGCTTAGGTCTAATCTTCTTTCACAAGTCCGGCGTTGCGGTAATATTACTACCAAGTTTTGCTGAACAAATGCTGCAAAATTCCTGCATTGCCATGTCACTTTCTTAAGACACACCGTGGCAGCAGTATTGCACTAATTTGCCAGCATGGTGTCTTCTAAAAAGGGGTATAGTCCCAGATTAGCTAAGCTCTAATCGCCCTGTACACTCCCCCTTCCAGAAGCGATGAGACCATGGAAGCAGTCTTCTGATCTCGTCTACATGAATTGTCTGACAGTGTAACACAATCAAATAGGGCAGTTGGTATCAAATTTACTGTGTTTCAACAATGTTGTCGTTCATTTATTCAGCCATTGCACATAACCTGCTTTAACTCCATCTGCTTCACTCCTGCAAACATTTGTTTATCACTATAGACCAACCAGAAGGCCAACATGAAACGGTGCATGGCGACACCTACAGAAGCGAAGTCGAACACAGTTCTTTCATAAATCAGTTTTCTAACTGACATGTAAACTAAGATAAAGTCTCCAGTTCTAGTTAAGGTATTGGCTCGATTATTGCCATTGCTCATTTAGATACACATGTAACTTTATTTGTGATTCTACTTTTGATTTGTTAACACCCCACACCCCCATACCTAACACACCCCTTAGGACTGAATAGAAATTTTAAAATACACACATTCCAGGTGAATAGAACACTTTGTAACTGCTAAACTTTAACTATTGAAATTCTGTTTTTGAATACTTTTATTCATGTATTTATTTATTATTGCCGTTCCAACATCTTGTACCATTTCCTCTTAGTAATGTTTCATGTTTAGGGAGTAAAAAACATTAAAAAAAATAATTATCACTTTTCAAAAGCCTTCAAAAGCACCTCAACAGGATCATCGAGAAATCAAGACGAGTCACGGCTCTGACTGATAATAGAACTTGCACAACAGGAATTACCCAACATGCCAGTCAACGTGCAAGCAATCTTTATACGCAGTTCTTTTCTTTTCAAAACTGCAGACGTCTTGGCCCTTTAGTATTTATCAGAAATCAGGTGAAACTGTAGCTAAAGTGAATAAGGAAAGTCTGAGGGTGAAACCACTCTGGAAAGAAAAGCTCATGGTTACCATGAACTCTCCAGGGGTCAAAAGCTAAAGGGTTCAGAAAAACAGACCTACGTCTGTGAACCACATGACCCAGGCTGCGCCAGGCTGGCTACTCACTTCTTCATCCACTATCTGGTGTCTGCAAAGGCTCCTAAATTTGAGAGCTACTGTGAATGTCTGACCAGCTAAGTGTGTAGTCAGATATCTGGCACGCCACCCGCTTTAAAAAGCCAAACCTTTCAACTGTAGCCAAATTTTAACAGCATTTTGGGTTACTGTGGATCTCCTACACAGACTGAAAGCAGCAGCAAAAACCGAAATTGCACAGTAGAACACACCCAGAGTGCACACTCTCCCTCAAAACAAATATAAGCACAGGGATAAAGGCCAGCCTGTGTCTTCTGGTTTCTCATATCCGCCTCAGTATCAAATAAGAGCTTCAGCTGTGGCTTCAGGTCAGACAAACCAAACCAAACACCAGATAAAGATCTGCAACAACTGAATGATAACCATGGAAAACATACATCATTAATCAGCCGATTATTGAACAAATATAAACATATAAACACCAGGCAGCAAAGTTCAGCTAGAAGTCTTGTTTTGGTGGTATAGTTGTACTTTATTCCATTCAATTCAATTTTATTTATATAGCACCAAATCATGACAAGAGTCGTCTCAAGGCACTTCACATAATAATTTATTGTCCCTGGATGTTGGAAAACTCTGAAATTAACGCTATTTTGTTTAAAGGTCAACTTATTTTTTTTTATACATTTGCAATGGTCTCTAGTAGGAATGAATGCCTTATAAGTTGTTCTCTGGGGGACAAAAGCTCCGGTGCACCTGTTTGAGGACGTCAGTCAGAAGAGAAAGTAGCTTCTGAAATATGGACATCTCGCTTCTGATTGGATAAGAGCAACTCAAACATAAAGGAGGTCTGCCATGTGTGGAGATGCTAATGCTAACGGTTAGCTTCTGCCAGAGACGAGAGGTGCAGACCATGACTAACTGTTAGATCTGTGCATCCTTCTTCCTCAACAACTGGACAGCCGACCTACTACTTACCCCTGACAGATTGAAGGATGCACTCGTGCACACACACACACACACACACACACACACACACACACGACAGAAAAGACTCAATTTATAGTCCTCGTCATTTAAATCTATGAGAAATTGCTCACTGCATCCCAAGGTTACAGCGTTTAGTACATTATTCACTTCAGGATGTTACTCCCACCTTTAACCATTTCCCTTAAACCACAAATGTATGCATCACTGATGAAAATGCCACAACACTCCACACCTTACTACATCCACTATAAATATGTAAATATTTACTGCTGTATTCAATAATCTCGTGCATTACTATTTTTGCTGCAGCCGCATATAATGGAAAGTTCTTCTAAAAATTACTGTAAAGTTTTAAATTTTCATTGTCAACACGTTTTGTCTTTTATTCATCTTATGTTTTATCAAAGCATCTACCAATCCATTTACCCAAAACCTTCATCCATAAAATGTGCAATATGAATCACCGTCACATGTATATTTATGTATTGGTATCCAAACATAGATATGTCTAATTATAAGACCTCATCTTAGGTGCAGGAAAGCCCTTTTTTCCCTCACTGAATGAGTTGTCAAAACATGCAATTATTTTAATGAGATAATAGCTTCTTCTAGGTAAAGCTTAGGTGAGGCTGCCTAAAATTTAAATATGCTGTGATTAGTCTGTTGAGTTGGCTGTCAAACCATAAAGGGCTTTGTCAGCTTTTTCAAAGTGTTTTTTCTGAGTTGATTTCTTTTAATTACCATCTTACCCATAGTTAGTGTCTACTTTAATGAGGTCTGTTTAGAGAAACGTCATTCGTGTTTATCAGGGCTGATAAGTGAACAGTCAGGATCAAAGTGCATTGCAGCCATCTTGACACAGCTCCAATCTTTGGAGTTTAATAGTGATTGTGCAAAGTTATTTAAAAATCTTTTCACTAACATTAATTTCCCATTCCACAGTTATTTACATGGTGTTACTTGGTTATTTACGTTCATGAAATTACCTGCAACAGGATATTGGAGCACTTCTGGAGCATAAAGAGCTTAAGTATGGCAGAGTTGTTGTTTTTTTATCTTTCTGATGAAATGATCATGTAAATTGCAATCGATGGTGGTACAAATGTCTCTCGTCTCGTCTTCCTCCGCTTATCCGGGTCCGGGTCGCGGGGGCAGCATCCCAACTAGGGAGCTCCAGGCCGTCCTCTCCCCGGCCTTGTCCACCAGCTCCTCCGGCAGGACCCCAAGGCGTTCCCGGACCAGATTGGAGATGTAACTTCTCCAACGTGTCCTGGGTCGACCCGGGGGCCTTCTGCCGGCAGGACATGCCCGAAACACCTCCCCAGGGAGGCGTCCAGGAGGCATCCTGACCAGATGCCCAAACCACCTCAACTGGCTCCTTTCGATCCGGAGGAGCAGCGGTTCTACTCCGAGTCCCTCCCGAATGTCCGAGCTCCTCACCCTATCTCTAAGGCTGAGCCCGGCCACCCTACGGAGGAAACTCATTTCGGCCGCTTGTATCCGCGATCTCGTTCTTTCGGTCATTACCCAAAGCTCATGACCATAGGTGAGGATTGGGACGTAGATCGACCGGTAAATCGAGAGCCTGGCTTTCTGGCTCAGCTCCCTCTTCCCCACGACAGATCGGCTCAGCGTCCGCATCACTGCAGACGCCGAACCAATCCGCCTGTCGATCTCCCGATCCCTCCTACCCTCACTCGTGAACAAGACCCCGAGATACTTAAACTCCTCCACTTGAGGTAGGACCTCTCCCCCGACCCGGAGGTGGCAAGCCACCCTTTTCCGGTCGAGAACCATGGTCTCAGATTTGGAGGTGCTGATCCTCATCCCAGCCGCTTCACATTCGGCCGCGAACCTACCCAGCAAGAGCTGAAGGTCAGAGCTGGATGAAGCTAGGAGGACCACATCATCCGCAAAAAGCAGAGACGAGATTCTCCTGCCACCAAACTCGACACACTCCACACCACGGCTGCGTCTAGAAATTCTGTCCATAAATGTGATGAACAGAACCGGTGACAAAGGGCAGCCCTGGCGGAGTCCAACCCTCACTGGGAACAGGTCGGACTTACTACCGGCTATGCGGACCAAACTCACGCTCCTCTGGTAAAGGGACTGAATGGCCCTTAACAGAAAGCCACCCACCCCATACTCCTGGAGCGTCCCCCACAGGGTGCCCCTGGGGACACGGTCATAAGCCTTCTCCAAATCCACAAAGCACATGTGGATTGGTTGGGCAAACTCCCATGCCCCCTCCATCGCCCTTGCAAGGGTATAGAGCTGGTCCACAGTTCCACGGCCAGGACGAAAACCACATTGCTCCTCCTCTATCTGAGATTCAACTATCGATCGGACCCTCCTCTCCAGTACCTTGGAGTAGACCTTTCCAGGGAGGCTGAGGAGTGTGATCCCCCTATAGTTGGAACACACCCTCAGGTCACCCTTCTTAAAGATGGGGACCACCACCCCGGTCTGCCACTCCCTAGGAACTGCCCCCGATGACCACGCAATGTTGTAGAGACGTGTCAACCATGACAGCCCTACAACATCCATAGCCTTGAGATACCCAGGACGAACCTCATCCGCCCCCGGGGCTCCGCCGCTGTGTAGTTGTTTGACTACCTCAGCAACTTCTGCCCCCGAGATCGGACAGTCCATCCCCAGGCCTCCCAGCTCTGGTTCCTCCTCAGAATGCGCATTGGTGGGATTGAGGAGCTCCTCAAAGTATTCCTTCCACCGTCCGACTATAGCCTCAGTTGACGTCAGCAGCTCCCCATCCCCACTGTAAACAGTGTGAGCGAGTTGCTGCCTTCCTCTCCTGAGGCGCCGGACAGTTTGCCAGAACCTCTTTGGAGCCGATCGATAGTCTTTCTCCATGGCCTCACCAAACTCCTCCCACGCCCGAGATTTTGCCTCGGCAACTGCCACTGCTGCACCCCGCTTGGCTATCCGGTACCTGTCTGCTGCCTCCGGAGACCCACAGACCAGCCACGCCCTGTAGGCCTCCTTCTTCAGCCTGACGGCTCCCCGAACCTCTGGTGTCCACCAGCGGGTACGGGGGTTGCCACCACGACTGGCACCGGCCACCTTACGACCACAGCTAGCAACAGCCGCCTCGACAATCGCAGAGTGGAACAAGGCCCACTCGGACTCAATGTCCCCCACTGCTCTCGGGACGTGGTCAAAGCTCTGCCGGAGGTGGGAGTTGAAGACCGTCTTGACAGGTTCTTCTGCCAGGCGTTCCCAGCAGACCCTCACTATGCGTTTGGGTCTGCCAGGTCTACGCGGCATGTTCCCTTGCCATCTGATCCAACTCACCACCAGGTGGTGATCAGTTGACAGCTCCGCCCCTCTCTTCACTCGGGTGTCCAAAACATACGGTCGCAGGTCAGATGATACGACTACAAAATCTATCATCGACCTGTGACCTAGGCTGCCCTGGTACCAAGTGTACCGGTGGGCATCCTTATGTTCGAACATGGTGTTCGTTATGGCCAAACTGCGGCTTGCACAGAAGTCCAATAACAAAACACCGCTCGAGTTCTGATCAGGTGGGCCGTTCCTCCCAATCACACCCCTCCAGGTCAAGCTGTCATTGCCCACGTGAGCATTGAAGTCCCCCAGCAGGACAATGGAGTCCCCTGATGGAGCACTATCTAGCACTCGTCCCAGGGACTCCAAAAAGGGTGGGTACTCTGAACTGATATTTGGCCCATACGCACAAACAACAGTCAGGACCCGTTCCCCGACCCGAAGGCGCAAGGAAGCTACCCTCTTGTCCCCCGGGGTAAACCCCAACACACAGGCAGAGAGTCTCGGGGCTAACAAAAAGCCAACCCCAGCCCTCCGCCTCTCACCCGGAGCAACTCCAGCAAAGTAGAGTGTCCAACCCCTCTCCAGGTCTCGGGTTCCAGAGCCAATGCAATGTGTCGAGGTGAGTCCGACTATATCTAGCCGGTACCGCTCAACCTCTGCCACTAGCTCCGGCTCCTTCCCCGCCAGCGAGGTGACGTTCCATGTCCCAAAAACTAGTTTCCTTGTCCGGGGATTGGACCGCCAAGGCTCCCGCCTTGGTCTGCCACCCGATTCACATTGCACCGGACCCTTCATGTTCCTCCTGCGGGTGGTGGGTCCACAGTTGGACGAGCCCATGTATCCGGTTCGGGCTGGGCCCGGCCGGGCCCCATGGGCGAAAGCCCGGCCACCAGGCGCTCGCTCACGGGCCCCAACCCCAGGCCTGGCTCCAGGGTGGGACCCCGGTAACCCTCCGGGCCGGGTACTCCGACTCTTCGTTTTCACCGCCATGAAAGATCCTTCGAACCGTTCTTTGTCTCACCCTTCACCTAAGACCAATTTGTCATGGGAGACCCTACCAGGGGCACTAAGTGCCCCAGGCAACATAGCTCCTAGGATCATTAGGGCACTCAAACTCCTCCACCACGATAAGGTGACGGTTCAAGGAGGAGCTGGTACAAATGTTTAAAGTAAAAAGAAAAAATGTCTAAAGCTGCTGGAACTACTGAGATTATGGAGACTGAAGCCGTTTAAAAACCATAATATTACGATTTGGCTTTGGCTGTTTACCAGTTAGTCCTGTAGGAAATAAAGTTCTTTATCTAAACAGAGATTGCTCAGAATGCCATCTGCAATGAAGAATGTGATAATTATTTATGACTTCCACAGAAACAATCTCCACAATCACCAAATTATCCTTTCAATCAGAAACGCTGATGGTGGACTGACAGAAAATGCAGTCTTTTACTCTTTTACTTGTTTAGGCCATTAAAGAATCATCTATTATCTTTGGGCTGCATGGTGGTGCAGTGGTTAGCACTGTTGCCACGCAGCACAAAGGTTGCAGGTTCGAAACTCTGCTGCGGCCTTTCTGCGTGGAGTTGCATGTTCTCCCCATGCATGCGTGGGTTTCTTCCGGATACTCCGGTTTCCCCCACAAATCACAACATGCCCTATAGGTTATAAATTGTAAGTCGCTTTGGATAAAAGCATCTGCTAAATAAATAAACATAAAAAAAAACATTTTAGAAACATGGTGGCCTGGTTTATCAATCTGTTATTGAAAACCCTAAATATAAACATACTTACTGATTCAAAGAAACATTTTGGTCAGGTTATAAGAGTAAGACCCATCAGAAGCAGACACTAACCTGAAAGCACCCACCGCAGCAGAGACTCACTGCTAATAACGAGCATCCTTGGCAGAATTGCGTCAGAATCAGCAGGTGGACCAGGCCACCACAGGTACCCGGAATGCCATTTTGTCACACTGTTATTTATTGCAACCAGCTGCCAAACCAGTGAAACTTAATTAAATTATTCACAAAATGTAACCCCTCAAAGCTGTGTTTGATTAACTAAGAACTGGATTAAAAAACTGGGACAGGAGTATTTGCAACAGAGGAATTAAACCCTCTTAATCAGAGTTTCACTTTATGAAGAAAAAAACCTTCAGATTCAGATGGTGTTGAGTAGCAACGAATGATTAAACACGGCTTTCAGAGGTGATTAACTCAAATATTAATTAGATATCTGCTCATTAAAGAAAATTTGAATGTGTATTAAAAGTCAGGTTTAGGAGCCCAAGGTCATATGGGTGCAGGTATTTAAAACTTAAGAGGCCATTTTGAAAGTTGCTCCAAGCTGTAAGGTGTGAAGTTTGTGTTTCTGATCACTTTCCAGAAAAAAAAAAGGGCCGGGGGGGGGGGGGGGGGAGTCTAGAGCAAAGTAGGATGGGTGGATATGACAATGAAAGATGATTAAAAAAGTGAGCAGTGAATTAAGACAGCTTAAAAACTTTTGAGTATTGCAAATTCAAAAATTTCAATGCCCAGAAATGACACTAAACAAACACGAACAGTGAGAAACCAAAAAGTAACTCAAGTGTTGGCTGAACAGATAAACATTAAAATAAAACACAAACTAAAAAAAACAAAGATCCGGCAGGAGTCGCACTGCTTGGAGATAACATTAAACTAAAGCGAATCCTTTTATTGTATGGAATGCACAAGGGTAAACACTAAGGGACGCAACAACATTAACTCTGCTCTGGTTTCTTTCTTTGTTAGGAAACATGTGCAGAAGACGTAAGCCAGGGACTAATTATGACTCATGAACACATGCATGTGCTATTTCTTCCTGTTTCACAGCATTTGTCAAGGGTGTGAGAAGGACAAAATGGGGCTGAATTAAAGAGTGGAGTTATGTGCTTGCCTGTGCAGCTCAGGCCACTCATTAGTCTAAAAGACACCTCTTATGTCACACTATTGTCTCAAAAACCAAAGGTGAGGGTTGCAATATTGGGATTCTGATGCCAAGAGGCGCTGAGTCTTTGTATTTTGATGCAGATGTGTCACGTATAAGGTTAGGACAGTTGCTTGAAATGTCTACATTTACTGGAGAAAAAAGAAACGCGCAAATGGGATTTACTTTGGCGGTGTGCGGTGCTCCGAGGGTGTGACTCTTAAACACTCTGACACAAAAGCTCAGTGCCTGAACATTTGACTGTGTGAAAGCAAATTTTGGTGGTGTCCAAATTTGAGGGTAGCATCCTTCTAAGGATGCAGTCTATGCGGGCCTCGGAAGTCTGGTCTTACCTCACTCGCTAAGACTGGAAGTGAGTGACTGTGAATTTGGACAATCTTGCCTTCCCATTTATTCCTATCCCTATTTCAGCGCATGTATTGTTGCTTAGCAACCATGATGGCACAAGATCAGAAGATAAAACTAAACTCAGTGGGAAGACATGGAAAAATGGGGGACATGTCATACCAGCTTGTTTACAATAATTTTTTTTACAAAAAATAAACTACGTAAACAGAAAACGCTGATAACAGAACCCTTTAGGCTTTAAGGTTTTTTTACCACTAGATAATAATATTAGGGCTGGACTATATAGCAAAAAAGTATATTGATAGAAAATGTTTTATATTCATCGATATCGATAATTATTGAAAAATATTTTAAAAATTGTAGAAAATATTTTACGTGCACCCCTGGCCATTTTATTTTTGGCATTTTGATTTTTTTCTTCGCCTCTTCTCGCTGCGACGTCTTTAGGGCTGCCACAAACGACTATTTTAGTAGTCGACTAATCATGTCATTTATAATTTAGCTTACTGCACCATGATTAGGGTTTCCCTTACATAGGGGTAGCCGTGGCGGGCCGCCACGGCTGAAATCCCACCGCCACGCCTACAAGATCCCAAGTTTTATTTATTTTTTATTTGTTTTGCGCTGTTTCCCGAAGAAGCAGCGGGAACTACTATGTTGTCGCTTGTGATCACAACCGGCAGGCAGGGCAAGGTGAAGTTACAGCATAAGTTACTGAGTTTAAAATTAGAACGGTAGCAGTGGATATAATGCTTTTTGGTTTACATGTTTCGGTAGCATTAACTCATTCACTGCCATTGACGACTAAAGTCATCATTTTAGATCCAACCGTTCACTGCCAATGACGACTTTAAAGTCGTCATTGGCATTTTTTTACTGTTTGAGCATCTTAACGAGCCCCCGCGCTGAGAGAACAAACATCTCAGCCCTGAAGCCAATCTTCATCCACATACGTCACAGATCACATGATCAGGAAGCAACACATCCATGTGTTTGGAAATCGTTTTGGGCCGTTCCTGTAAAAAAAGTGAGGCGCGAACCAGAAAAGCGTCTGCCGATCACAATTTGACAATGGATTATGAAAGAACGGATAACGCTCGAAACACGTGGCTTCTTCCTGATGTAAGAGGTGAGTCTCCTCTTTGTTTTGGTTGTTTTGGCATCGACATCATGCTAGTGCGCAACGTTCTGTGACTCTTAAAAAAACAGTAAAAATGGTGAGAAACGCTGGCAGCGAAGGCCGTTAGTGATCAGGAAACGGCTGGCAGTGAGTGAGTTAAGATAAACGAGTGTTGACAATCTTGACAGGGTTTCCTCCAGTGCTTATTAGGCCAGGTTCTCCTCCCCCCACCAGGCTAAGCATCACTTATTCATGTAAAATGTATTTATTTTTTCATGTCTGACTTTAACCGCATCTAATACTGTATTACGGCGTGAGCGCAACAGCGACAACTTAAGATCGATGTGTGAGCAGCCTGAGACGTCGGGTGTTTTCATTTGAACCTTTAAAACCTCCAGCAGGCTACGTTGCACTATTGACATGTTAGAGCGCGGCGCTAACAACTTAGCGATGTGACATGTCTCGGAGAAAGTGTAAAAACACGTTGGACACTTCTTCTGAAGCTGTAAAATAACACCTCTTCTTAAGCAGAGCACGACGTTGCCTCGGCTCGTTCACGGCCGAGCCGGACTGGCCTCGATAACATTGACCCAGCACAGCCACTGGGTCGTTGGAGCTGCCCCGTGACTGCCTGATGGAAAACCAGCGGGTTTCATCAGACTCGTAAAGTTTCTTGTTTTTGCTGGGGACCCCCTGTATTTTACCGCTCCCTCCTGCAGTCTTCCCCTATTAAAATTTAAAATGATTCTGTAAATTCCATGTATCAATAGAAAAAATATCTGCCTCTGCCAGCTGCAGTAAATGTAGTCTCCAAATAATAAATAAGAGGTGCATTCGTCCGTATTTCTCCTTTGATCCGCATTAGTGATATTCTCAGCACCAGAACAGTGAAGCAAAGAAACAGATTCCTGAGTTTGTTAGTAATTTTATTTATTAGGTGCATCTAACCTGTTCTATTTTTCTCTGAAATGAGATCAAATCAGTGCTTCTATGGGTTGTTATTCAGAGATGTGTCATAATTTCTCCCCTGTGAAAGGAGAGTTTCGCTTTGCAGAGTTTGAACTACGTGGATTTGTTTTGAATTAGTATAATGCTCCCAAACTTTTCAGATATGTTGCGACTCGACACTTTCTCCGATGATGAAGGCTGAGCTGGATGGCCACCACTGCGCATGTGCCTCGGAGCTAAAGCGGTGGCTGAGCAGAAAGGCAGGAAGCAAACACCGAACGTGCCACAGCAGGCAAGATTTTAACAATTGTTTATAAAATAAGGTCTATTTTATTTGTGGGCATTGTCATGACGAGTAGACTAATCATGGCAGCCCTAGACATCTTGCTGCGGCTGCCTAATGCTCTGTTTTGGCTTGAGAGGGGAGGGCCTGGTGACGTAGCGTGCCGAGTCTGTGGTTTTGACTGGTTGGGAGTACGTAGTGAGTCTAGTATGCTGCTACCTGATAGGTTATAATGAAAAAAGGAAACTTTTTTATCAAAGTTTTATCGACCAGTTTTTTATCTATCGCACCACATGTCTATTGATGGATATATTGAACTATTGAATTATCGTCCAGCCCTAAATAATATTACATTTTAAACTGTATTCCTCCATTGTTTTATCACAAGATCAAACATTTCGGCCAGAATTAATCCTGGGATAGCCTTTCCCAGTAAGGATACACCAGACCGCTTCTTGAAATTCATGGAAAACGAGGACGCGTTTTGAGTTTCCTTCAAATTTGGACAGCCTTGACGTACGCAGTCCTAAAGTGCGTACTCGGACCAATGCGGTCCCTGAATTTGGAGAGACCCCTTTTGTCTTTTCAATATGCAGTTAGCTGTGGTTGCCCTCTTGAATTGGGTTAACTCCAAAATGCAGTCAGTAGTAAATTATTTTCTGAACACTGATTAAAATCAGTCCTGTGGTTGATAAGGTGTTTTTGAAACACAACAAACAAAAACATGCCAAAAAAAAGCACAAACGGCATCATCTACCTTTCACCATTTGTCTGTGAGCTTGATAATGTTATTTACTCACAGGACACAGAGTTACTCTCAACAAAAACGTATTTTGCCCACGTACCGAAAAAGCACTGAACTGCAGACTGGTTTAATAATGTGCTTTCAAAAACAAAAAGGCAGTTTGTAAAGCGGCAGCATTTCTCAGCTATACAAACAGTGAGGAGAGCTGGGGGATTGTAACCAACAGTTACTCAGGTGGCTTACTGAGACAATATCCTGCCCTGGCATACATTCCTTTAGGCCCTGCGGGTCTCGACCTGGTCACGAGCCAAACTCACCTGCCCAAATCCGCCCAGTGCACCCGACACAACAGCAGGCTCCTGGCCTTGAAATGAAAGGAATATACTGGTGGTGCTGGACGAGGCAAGGGTAAGGAAAAGCAAGTTCAACTGATTAGAAAGAAAACAGGCATTTTTATTCTATGAAAGTAAAAGTGTCACAAAGAGGCAAACAGAGTTAATGTTCCAAGTATGAAAGCTGAGGACACCGAGGGTAAAATAACGACTAAATGCCCACTGACATTTTCACATTTGCTTTTTTACATGCATTAATAGCTTGCGACAGCCACACCAAACACTTACTTAAACGTACAATCCTTGCACCAGGAGTTAACCACTGTAATAAAGTCTTTTCTTGGAAAAATTTCCAAAAAGTGCCATCTTACAGGCGTTCATGATCTGTTTTCAGTTCCCTTCAAACATGTGCTGGAGAGAATGAAGCCTGATAGCTATTCTGGTGACTCTAGGAAAGGCTGAACAATGAGACTTCTAAAGCAAAAGCCGCTGATCCCTCATCTGTTGTGTCAGTGCTAAAATGGGAACTATCTGAAACAGTTGGAAAGGGCTTACAATGACATCCAGTTCCTCATGGGCATTGTTTGGTTTACAAAGTATGGTGTTTGAATTTACTAAACCTGAAAGCCATTTTGGAAATGAACATTTGTGATTTGATTGATGTATGATCTGAGTAAATATGTACTGACTGCATTTTATAGAGTTGGGGGAGAAAAGACCTTTATTTATGAGTAATTCTTCAGCAAATGAAGCTAAACTAATGAGAATGGAAAGGAAATGGCCCAAACCAACTGATGCGACAGATGTGGTAGCTGTCATCCAGAAAGTAAAATACAACACCAACAAGGAGGAGCTATGAAGGTGAGGCAGCTGATGGATGAACTTGGTAACTGGTGGCCTGTGTAATTTAGCAGTGACAGCTCCGAAGCTGCAGCATGATTTATTTGATCACATAAAACATCTTCAGGGTAAATATCGGAGTATCCCTGCATTCTGAGGGTTATAAGAGGGATCGGATTATAACTTCTAAAACATATCATTTAAAAGGACAACATGCAGGAAAAAATATGCATTATGTTAAACTGTTGCCATCATGGAAAAGCTCTCAAGACTTGAGATCCTGTTCCAATGTTTAAAAAGAATGTAACTGCCAGCATCCCTGATGTTTAAATTTAGCTCTAAATAATACAAATAAATACAAATAAACCACTAAGATTTTAATATTAAGGAAAATACCACATCTCTGTTTATCTGGAAAATAATGATTATGGGCACGTTAGAGTAAAAAAATTACCTGCTTGTCGTTTCCAGGGAAACAGTTTTCTGAAGCACCACCTTATTTTTTTCCTAAAGTCATCATATGAGTATAGACTACCCTGAGAGAGTTAAGTTACCTCTTCTAAACGAAACCTCAAGAGCCACAGATGGGGGTGTAGAATGATGGACTGGCGGAGGAGAACGTTATAGACTTCAGATCATTTACCCAAATTATAAGTTAATATTGATTTTTAATTCAGCTCTAATAAGGTTTAGACAAATAAAGGCATATACAACAACTAGAAGAAACCTTGAGTGGTTCAAGAGCTCCTGCTTGTTAGCATTTGTTGCAGGTCCATAACAGAACAAAATGTGAATGCAAATATGGAAGACCGACCACCTGCTGCACCATCTGACCAGAACTGAGCCATCCCCCACACCTTGTTGGTTTAGAGATTTTTTTTTCTTTTGGTACACACAGGTTTAGAGTGTATTCTAGAGGAAACATTGCATGTCCAGATCTGTTTCCATCCTGGTTTGACTTTACATTGTCAATTGTCATCAGAAAAGGAGTTATTTTTACATAATGTGTGCCTCACTGACATGTGCACAGTGAGGCCATTCAAAGCCCACCCTCCATCTGCCCTTACAGAATCAAGAGAGCCAAAGGACAATGCTACTTTAGTGGATCTCAGCTACAGTAATGCTAATGCTAACGTAATTCTGATCTGATATGTGGGAGAAAGGACACAGACGTATGTAGACTAAAACAATTTGGATAAATTAAAGCCAGAAGTGACACAAGAATTTTTGGGGTGTAACTGTAACTTCCCCCCCCCCCAACTATACCCATGTAATTACTAGCAACACAAAGGCTCGTATTTTCTCTCTCTGTCCACATTTGTTGGCCAGTTTAACTCACTGTAGAAACATAGATTGCTGGCATATTTGAAAGGCACTTCCATAATGCTTAGTTTGTCAGTTTGCTGCATATTGCTTGCTATATATCGTTGGCTGAGATTAACATACTTCAAGTAGGTTGAAAACATGTGACGTGTCAGGCAGCCCCTGAGAAGACCTCCTTCTGCTTGTGCATGTGTACATTTAGAGGGGAGGGGCTACCATCCGGGTGTTTTTCATTCAACGTGCACAGAGAAAAGCACTGACTCATTGCTTTGCACAAAGCTCCACAGTAGAAAAATAGCGTTAATATTTTGGATTGTAAAATCACAGATTGATCAAAAAATGTTTTGCGACGACAAATGGGTGTGTATTTTGGTGCGACAGACAAAACTGCTGCATCAATAAATCCACTGAAACGGTCTAATGCTTACAATCCTCATAAATTAAATGACATTAATTTGGAGATTGTTTTGATTTAGAACCACTTAGATCTAATTATTCAATTTTGCTAAGGAATTTTTTTTATCCTTTTAAACAGAATATAAATGGGTTGCTCCTTTTTACTTGGCCCAAAAAATAAGTCGCCACCTGGGTTTAACTAAGCAAATACGTACGAGCCTCCTATTGGATCATTACTGCATGGCAACAAGGTGTTCAACCCCAACTGGTGCAATGAGTTGCTTCTCATTTCATAAACAACCATGTGGAAAGACACATCTGGTGGTCGTGGAAAAGATGTTAGTCTGTTGAGAAGGGTCAGATCATTAGCATGCATCAAGCAGAGAAAACGCCTGAGATTGCAGAAACAACTACAATTAGGTTAAGAACTGTCTAACGCATTATTAAAAATTGGTCTGATGACTCCAGATGGACCCTGTTCCAGAGTGATGGTGCATCAGGGTAAGAAGAGAGGCAGATGAAGTTATGCACCATCAAGCCTAGTGCCTACTGTACAAGCCTGTGGGGGCAGTATTATGATCTGGGGTCGCTGCAGTTGGTCAGGTCTAGGTTCAGCAACAGGATGTGCTCCAAGAATGAGGTCACCTGACTACCCAAATATACTGAATGACCAGGTTATTCCATCTTCCCTGATGGCACAGGCATTTTCCAAGATGACAATGCCAGGATTCATCAGGCTCAAATCGAGAGAGTGATTCAGGGAGCATGAGACATCATTTTCACACACGGATTGACCACCACAGAGTCCAAACCTTAACCCCATTGAGAATCTTTGGGATGTGCTGGAGAAGACTTTGTGCAGCAGCCAGACTCTACCATCATCAATGCAAGATCTTGGTGACACATTAATGCAACACTGGATGGAAATAAATCAGATGACATTGCAGAAGCTTATAGAAACAATGCCACAGCAAAAGTCTGCTGTGATCAAAGCTAATGGCGCCCCAACAAAATATTAGAGTGTGCAACCTTTTCATTTTTGTGGCAACTTTTGTTTTGGCTGGACAGTGGAATAACAGAATCATAAAAATACTAGTGATGCACGGACATGAAAGTTTTGGGCCGATATCCGATATTAAGATCACTGTTATGGCCGATAACCGATATTTGCCGATACCGATATACTGACATTAATGCTTCTAAAATCAGCAGATTTTGTTTAGAATGAAAATCATTATAGCTGAATTTACCTTATTATGTACACACAACACACACATTTATGGTTCTGAGATGATGACAATCACTGTTCACATGACTAAACAATTACACATCACCCCCATCACCCTCTGAAACAGTTGAACAAATGGAGACAAGATGGAAAAAATATTGGTTGTTAATATCGGCCTGTTTCATTTATCGGACCGATACCGATATGTTAAAAAATTACTAACATCAGCCGATACCGATATTGATGCCGATATATTGTCCATCCCTAAAAGATACCAAATGGGTTTGCAAGATAAATCATCTACAACGCTCCAGACTTGTCTATAAAACGTCTACTGGGAGAAATAAAATGTACACATCATTATCTCTGATGTGTGTCTGTGCAAAGTGTACGGCAAGTCCAAGCACATCCCAGATCAAAGTGTATTAGTACATCTAAAAATGTCTCCAATATCTAGAATCTCAGAACTATTACAATACTACAATATTACATTGGACGAATTTTGCAGTACTTATACTCCTGAATAACAACTTAATCTCAATGTAATACATGTGTAATAGTTTTAAAAAAGATATAATGTTTATATTATAATATATGAACCGCCATAAACATTTAAGAGGTTGAAAGTATTTTAACATGACAACAATTGAGCTACAGTGGGACTCATCAGATCTGTTGGACATAAACTTTTTCTCTAAAGTGAGGTCATTCCTTCTGGAAGCCATCTACTACAGGTAAGCTATGATTCTGTTTAACTTTTACACAGAAACACTGAAGAAAGGAGCTGCTTTGATAAAATATAACATCTGTATTATTCTTAAACAACAGAAACAACCAAGTAAAGCAATGAATAAGACAATTTCCCTCCATTCTATCAACGATGATGTTGGAAACCATTGACAACCAAGTTATTATCACTGACCATGTGTTGACCCGAAGGTAGAAGCTGCTGGAAGATGTCATTTCACCCCCACTTCCTTCTAATGACCTATATGATCAATGAATTTCTATCTCTGCGCTTCCGCTAAGTCGTTCCATCAAGTCCAGCACCTGCATGTGATGATGCCATTATGTGCACCACCTCATTTGAGTATGGATCTGGTTCTCTAAAGCACACCAAACACCAAACTAGTCCACTGATAATACTACAAACATAAATAAATAGATTGATAACCTTTATGCAGAAGAGTGGCAATCATCGTTTCGATTTCTGTCAGTCTAGTTTTTCTTTTACCAGCGATTATTCTTGATACCGTTTTTTTTCTTTTCCTCATCTTGTTTTCCATCCTTCTACCCCCCCCCCCCCACACACACACACACACACAGCTAGCTCACAAACATGGCACACACCATTGCCGTCACAGAGCTGCGTTAGTCACCACAAGGGACGTACAGCTGTGAAAGCAGAGTCCAATGACAGCTTTAACACAGTAACAAATGAATTGTGTAAATCTGCCCTCCCCCATTTCTAAAAATTGCAGAAATGCCAAATGATTCAATTATATTAATAGTTAACATAAAGACTCCTTCACATATAATAAATGAGACTGCAAGCTGCCACTGCTGATACGTTAGCATCTAAACACATCTTTAGGTAACCAAGCTTAGAAAACAAAGCTGCAGCTACTGAAATGAAACCAGAATTCGTGACATTTTGGTGGCGCCATCACAAGCAAACTGACCTGGAAAGGGAAGATGCTATCACGGCCCACACCGTCATCCATCCAGGACTTGGGGTTGAAGCTGGCAGGACTGTTTCGGGGATACTTCTGTGATGCCATGTGGTTGTTAGGAAAGGTCTTCTTTAGAGGAGAAATAGAATTGATAGGAGTCATGCCTCCATTAAGCCCACGGCGATAATCTCTGCCTTGAGATCCGCCCCAACCACCACTGCCGCTACCGTAGCCTCCTCCAGGACTCCATGAGGTGGACGAGCCCGGGGAGGGAGAGGGGCTCTGGTAGCTGGCTGGACCCCAGGGGGATGGGGGCTTGTTTAAGTTGTTGGACAAATGTGGCAACTGACTGAAAGCCGGGTTTCTGTGTGGGAAGGGTGGCGGAGGGTGGGGTGATGCTGGGGAACGCCGATGCTGCTGGTGTTGACTGTGAGGGTGTTGGAAGTGGGGATGTGGTGGTGGAGCGGGGTGGTGCTGGGACAAAGCGGCAGCAGGTCCGATCTGAGGGGAGAAATTCCCACCAAATCCCGGACTTACATGGTGCGAGAAGTTCTGGAATAGCAGGGGCCCGTTGTTGGCAGAAGCCGGGTTGAAAAAGCTGACGTCCTCATTGATGATTGTTGATGGTGCAGACGGGATGGCAGCTGACCAGTTGTTAAAGCCAGTAAGTGATGATGAGGTGGTGCTGGACTGTACAGGGCCAGTTCCTCCAAGGCCAGACGTCTCAGGGTAATCAAAGCTTGCCAGAACAGGTGACTCAAGACGAAGCTGCTTCTCTTTTCCGTTGCTGCTCTCAGAAGTGCCGTTCTCAGCCTTGGCTTCCTCTGCCCGGGCTTTTTCCAGTTCTGAAATTATCCCACCGCCACTTCCACCCTCCTGGTGACTCCCAGGAGACAACTGCTGCTGCTTCTCTTGTGTTTCTTGCATTTCCTGTTGCTGCTGTGCTTTAGGCTTCTCCGCCCCCCCCAGGATTTCATCTTGCACACTGTTGTGGGTGGCAGAGGCAGGGAAAAGCCAGGGAGAGCCTCCTGTGGAGCCATTCCCCGTGGCTGTGGTGCTGTTTATGAAAGCAGCAGGGCTCTGGGACACATTTTGGTGGTGGTGTGGGGGCTGCAGATGCGGGTGGATTCGGACCGGGAAAGCAGACTTGTTGCCAGTGTTGTTTTGAACTAGAACTCCGAACCCGTAATCCCCCATTTGTTTTCTCCCCCCAGAACAAACGCTATCCAGTGATCTCTTCTGTCCTATTGAGAGAAGAGCAAACATGACGGTATAGAGGTTAGCACTTTGCCATTTTCCCATTGATCAAAGGATTTGGAATGTACCAGAAGGGGACCATCAGTACATAAAAGCATCTGACAATACTCGGATAGACCATGTCCACGTACTGCTGGATTACCCTTTAGTTGTTTGATTTAGTTGATTAAAAAAGTCTTGAACTGACCAGTAGGGTTGAACTATAGGAGATGTTGGGACATCATGGTGGAAAAGTATAATGCAACTAAATACTTTTTATTGGTTCTTCTCAAGAAAATACATTTTTTAGGTAATGAAGCTGATGTAAAAATAATCAAAATATGACAACAAACTGTGAATGGGTCAAAAAGTCCAGTGTCAAAGACATCTGGCAAGTGATCCCATAATTGTGGCTAACTGATTAGCTGTCTTGCTAAATGTACAAACTGTTGCTCACAATGAGACTGTTGTTAAATCCTAAACAGGAAGAGGAAAAAAGACATTTGAGGTAAATAATCTTCCTTTTCAACGCGTTAATTTCCTCATCATGGCTACTTTCCTGGACATTCATTATTACCAAATTCTATTAATAAAATGGATCTTGGTTGCTCAGAACAATCCGCATGTAACATCCTGTACAAGTGGAAGGAAAAACAAGAGTGAACGTTACATCTTTAGCTAATTATAACCCCGTGACGTTGCCAGTTTGTAAGTCCACAGCTGAGCTTCTGGCAGCCTGCTGTAAAACTAGGAGCACTGCTGTGTCGACCAGAGTCTCCATTTGGAGACGTTTTAAAAAAGGCAAATTAGCTGACAGGCGTAGAGAGCAAAGCGCTGACGACACGCTAGATAGCAGTGAAAATGTTAGCAAAAAGCCGATGTAACGTTCGGAAATAAACCCCTCGACCTTGTTTGACAGCTGTCAGGGTCTTATTTAAATCTAGCAAGTTTACTTAGATAGAAACGAGCTTAGTAAAACATGTCAAGTCGTTTTTCTATTGTATTATCTTCTTAATATGTGAAAAAACGACAACCGTCGACAGATATGTTAAAATTAACAAAGCTGACCTGCTAAGTTTTCCAGCCGTTGCTAACATTAGCCAGCTAGCTCCTAGAGGTTAGCACGAATGCTAGGTGCCTGGACAGGCTGGATAAAGGCGAGTAAAAATGATTTTCACCTTCTGATCACCACCTTCGACCTCGGCGTTGTCTGTCGAGATCCTTCCCTTGGACTGACAGCACACGGTGTCCTTGAAGCAATGGCAGGGAGAGCTTTTTCAGAGGCGATTTTAAAGCTGACTCGTAGTGCAATCGGTCAGTTTTTTCTCTTTTTTTCTCCCTTCTCCTGACGTGTCCTGCCTCTCAATGACACAGCTTTCTATCTGTTGCCTCTGATCTGGACTATATAACCTAACAGCTTTGTTAATGTGGAAGGTGTGCGTTTTTTATCTTGTCTTTATCTTACAGCCCTTGCTCAATCGGTTTCATTGTCCGTTTGGCATACGTATTTTTTCTCGCTAGCTGTCCTTTCTACAGAGCCATCCGATCCCTGTGTGTTTCTTGGATGCCCCTCTCTCCTGGAAACGACCGTGGCCGAATGACAGCGAGAGATCAGCCGAGGCGCACTTCCGCTTCTGTCCCCGCCCCTTTCCACGAGACCACTCCCTCGAGGAGGCACACCTCGATATGTGATTGGACTAGGTGATCTGTTACCCCGCCTACATCTCTCATCATTTTACGGTCATGCACCAATAACACCCCCTTGTCATCCATAAGTACTGCCCACCGAGGTTACGAAGGAAGCCTCCTCCTCCCTACACGGTGCTGTCCTTTCACGATACAACCGGTAAGCAGGTCGTGAGAAAAATGAGAAGCTTCCACCCCCACATTACAAACCACCCACCCCCTGAATGGATGGAAAATCCTCAGGAAATGAGAATCCCTCGTTCAGACCCTTTTTTGAAATCTACTGCTTGTTTGTCGTTAAATTGGAAACGGAACAAGGAGGGGTGGGATCATTTCAGTATGCACTTGACTCGTCTTCACCTTAGATTCACTGCATCATGTATTTTCTTTGCTGTATCCTTTTTACTGTTCGTGCATTGCCACGACTACATGCAAAAGGAGGATGACATCTGTGTTATTGTAATGTGTGGCAGAAGATGCAGATAATAGATCATTTTCTTGCATTGGCAAAGAAGCCATCAGGCATTCAGTCCAGCTAAATGCAAAAATATTGGTTATTAATACACTGTTGTTGTGCAAACATAGGTGGGTGAGACCAGGTGTTCTGTACACAATAAGAGACAAAACAGTCCATGTTCTACGGTTTTCTATAAAGCCGATACGTTTTTCATACAAAATTTTCAAGTCTTTGAATTTGACACCAAAAGGGGTGTGAAAGAGAGTAAGCCTAGTTTATTTTGGTTCATTCATGCAACACTGTTATCTAACACAACTGGGGCACTTCTCTGCTTAAAATGAAAGAACACTTATTATTAAAACAACAAGATACAATCAAAAATCAGTACGTTTCAAAGTCAATTAGACCAGTTGATCATTAAAAATACCACTTTTCTTTACAATGAATTACTTTACAAAATTAATTTATTTAAATCCACACCAGACACTTGTTTTTGGCACAGTCTGTGCAGCATTGATTTAGCATTGAGAATATTAAATAATCTGAACATACCATCTGAAATTGTCTCCTTAAGATGTTATTGTCAATTAGGCTGTAAATATGTAAAAGAAAAAAAAAGATGGACATTAGTTTTTGTGACATAGTGAGTCATCTTCAAGGCATAAAGGTTTATGCCCTGAAGAAGGTCGTACCGAAACGCGTCGGTGTTTCCTTGTTTAATAAATGAAATCCTCTGAATGCCTCAGATCACTGGTTCTTCTTCCTCATATTCTAAATTTATTTGATGCTGAAGAGCACCTGAGAGTGAGACATAAGTTTTTTCAAATATTCCCCATGGATGCACTCACTTCCACCTGTTTCTGATAATTTTATTCATGATTTCATAGAACCGATTAAAAAAGATCAATAAAATAAAAAGTCCAATAACATTAAAAATAATGAAATGCATCACTGCACATGACTGAGGAATATTGAATGTGAAAGTGGCACTGTTCTTAATGCATGCATCAGAGGGTTAAGTTGCTTTGTGTGTGTGTGTGTGTGTGTGTGTGTGTGTGTGTGTGTGTGTGTGTGTGTGTGTGTGTGTGTGTGTGTGTGTGTGTGTGTGTGTATTTTCTCACAGAAGAAGAACCCAACACCAGCAGACTCAGTGCTCCAATCCAACAGCCTGAAGAGACACCATAATAACATCCAGACACCATCATCAGCTTCAACAAATGTCTGTGAACACATATGAGCTGCTGGCCCCATGGATCCTGCTGACTGGCCACAGCAGTTGAACAAAATGGAAAGTAGAACTTTCTTTATGATGACACTGATATTTGGACACATGGGCAGTCTCGCCTTGGGCACCAAATTACCTAGAGCCGGCCCTGCCTGTTGGCTTCTTCAGAACGTGATCTCCAGCTTTTACTAGAGTGGTTCTCAGCCAAGTGTGAAGCAGCTGGGATGACAACCAGCTCCATGGTCTTGAATCCGAAAAGGGTAGAAAGCCTTCTCCGGGTCAGGGATGAGATCCTGCCTCAAGTGAAGGAGTTAAAGTATCTCACGGCCTTGTTTGCGAGTGAGAGAAAGGCGGATTGGTGTTGCGTCTACAGTGTGATGCGGGAGTTGTACCGGTCTATCTTGGTGAAGAGAGATCTGAGCTCGAAGGCGAAGCTCTTGATTTACCGCTCGATCTACATTCCTACCCTTATCTATGGTCATGAGTTTTGGGTAGTGACTGAAAGAATGAGAATGCGGATACAAGCGGCCAAAATTTGTTTTTTCTGCAGGGTGTCTGGGCTCTCCCTCAGAGATAGGGTGAGAAGCTTGGTCATCCGGAATGGGCTTGGAGTAGAGCCGCTGCTCCTCTACATCAAGAGGAGGTGGCTCCTGGGTGCGTCCTTAGTGAGGTTTTCTAGGCCAACCAGAAGGAGACCTAAAGGAAGACCCAGGACACACTGGTGGGACTGTTTTTTGACTGGCTAGGGAACGCTTTGAGTTTCCTTTGGAGGAGCTGACCCAAGTGGCTGGGGAGACAGACGCCGGGGCCTCTCTGTTTCGACCGCTGCCCGTATGACCTGACTCTGGATAAGCGGAGGAAAATGGATGAATGCTTTAATCAACTCCATACAACCAAATTTGAATCCGGACATGTTTTGTTAAGAATTGAACATTATTAGTTTAAGTGCTTTAAGATGACTTTTGCATTGTGAATAATTAATGCATTTTGACCCAAACTTGCACCTCCTGAGTATGCCACAAAAAATCTATACTCACAAGTTTTTATGAGTATTTTCAGACAAAACATATATTCAGTCTAGAACCAGAATCAGCATCATGTTAAATATACGTTTACAGAACACTGAGTGTTACTTTCTTCTCTATATTTTTATTTGTAACCTAAAAACAGAAAATGGAACGACCCAGTAGGTCTGTTGCAGATACCTGCTGACATTTCTTATGATTGTTGGGCTGCCTATAAATCGATTTAAGGTGATTAAACATAATTCTATTTTCTGAATTCCAAGTCAGTTTATGCTTTCAGTAACTATCACGAGCCTGCAGTCTATTGGTGTTTTAAATGATCAGCCAACTAATTATAATATGCAAGAATGACAAAATTTACCAGAGAAGAGTGTTGATCTCTTGCAAAACATGAGACGTCTGTATCTGCATTAATGTAAGCATGCAGCCCACCCACACCACTCCACATGCCTCCTTATCTGCCTCCCTGTCCTGGTTCCTCTGTGTCCTTCTCTCCTGTGTGGTTATTATCACACAGAGGTCATCAAACAGATCTGACTCTGTCAGTCTTACTGGCTCTCATCTGGCAGCATTACATACAGCTGTAAATAGATATCTAATAAATCTGTCACTTCCAGTCCAGCTGAGAGGGAGTGATAAATTAGAGAATCTGTGGTGTTCTGGATTATTAGGTACACCTAGTAAAGATGAGCAAGTGATGTGGGAGCAGATTAAAGTAATCAGATTTAAAAAAATATGCCTAATAATGGTACTCCTTTGATTGCAAACTATTGATGGTGAAGCATTTTTGCACAATAAATTAAGGTGACTAGCCCAAGTCATTTCATGTGAAAAAGACATTAAATTGCTAAAATGTTGAGATTCCTCAACAAATTAGAGTATTTGGGTGCTTCAGTGAGATGTGGATAAATGTGTTTGCTGTGGCAGAACTTGACTACTCCGCACAAAGTCCAAACCTAAACCCAACAGGACACATTTGGGACGAATTAGCCAGACTTGACATGGTTTGGGGGACAAGTTTAACCCAAGACATGCAGAATTCACCACTCACGAGACAATTAGAAAAAATGTAAGAATTGTATTTTAAAAAAATCAGGAACTGAGGGCACACTGGATAAGGTCCAGTGGGGATTGCAACGGAACCGCAGTGTCTGGGGGGGGGGGGGGGGGGGGGGGGGCAGAGGAACAGGTGAGTCCAGGGAGGTAAGTCTAAACTGGAAGGTGCAGAGTGAAGACTTACGGGAAGCTGGGGGCTGAGGAATGATGGGGGGGGGGGGGGGGGGGGGGGGGGGGGGGGGGCACAAGAGGGGGCATCAAGGAGAGGGGGCGCAAGGAGAGCAGGAGAGCGGGCCGGCAAGGAGGAGAGGAGAACGGTGAATGCTGCGTCCAGGAGATTCATGGGGTACAGGTGAGTAATCCAGCGGGATCGTGGAAATGTCCCAGTAGTCAATCAGAGGAGCCACAGGAAAACAGAGAAGCTCCAGAAGCTTCAGAAGTCCAAGGAGATCCTGAGGAGTCAAGGTAAGGTCCACAAACGATCCAAAAATCCTGGGAACAGGTAAGCACAAGTATATCCACAAGGGTTCTAAAATCCCCCCCCCCCCCAAAAATCACCAGAGTTAACCTGGAGACACAAAGGGCTGGAACTACCAAGTTGTAGTTAATCATCCGGCGTCAAGATGTGTTCTCCTCCTCTTATAGCTGGACCCGCTGATTGTTAATGAGCTGCAGCTGGAGCCTCCCTCTCCTGAAACACAGCAGCTCAAAGATGGAACAAAAATGAGAGGAGCACTCACCCCGGCACATGACAAGATTTTGTCAGTGCCGGAACTCACAAACGAGGGAATGATCCAGACGTCTTAAAAGCAAACTCCTGAACCTTGTGGAAAGCTTTACCAGAAGAGCAGAATATGTTATAGCTGTAAAGGGTGGACCAACTCAGCAATAAACTAGAAAAGTAAAGATGGGATATCAATACAATCACATGAGTGTGTGTGTAAAGGCAGATGTCACAATAGTTTGGCAGTGAAGTGTTAAAGTACTACGTGTATTTTAAATTAAATGAGTAACAAAATAATCTCAAAAAGCTGCATTTTGCAGAAAAATAACAATAATTGTAAAGGATTATTTGCAGCAATGCATCTTTCTCAAAAACAATGCTAACTGTGTTCAGCAGGGTAGGAATACTTCCTAAATTACTGATTAGTTCTCTTAAAATATATTTAATTAAGCTTATTTATTTCTTGTTTATTTGAGTTAATATTTTATACTGCATTGAATGAGACATCATCTAAATCTAGAACAATTGATTATCCAAACTATTGTATTCATCATTGTGGTTCAAGTTAGCCTTGATTATCATATTTGATTAACTCATGTAGCTTATTTCAATACACTTAACAAAAATAAAAACATTGTAAAAATGCTAAAATTGTTTTTTATTGTTACTGGTTTTGTTTTGTACTATTGCAACATTGAGTCTAAAGTATTATTAGGGATGGGCTCAAATAAGCTTTGGCTCCAGACCAGTTCAGCTTCAATTAAACAATCTATTCTTGGTCTGTAAATGTACAAAAAGGTTTGAAATTGCTAGTTAGCTTATGCTAGCTGAGACATGCTCTGCTTTCTCCTGCCGCTAAACCAACGAGAGCCTCTTCTGTTGCTGGCCAAGATGGGCGAGTTCATGAATGCTAATTTGATAAAATCACATACGATTGTTGCTGGCTTTTCTAATCCGAGCATTTCCCCTTCTATTTTCTATCGGCAGCTAACACAAGAAATAGAGGTAGAGGAGTATTTTCAAATTCAGTCTGTATATGAAACTTAGAGTGACCAATCATATTGCAAAATTACCAAAGAAAAAAATGGTTTCTCAGTGAACTTGCTCTTTAAGAAGTTAAGGAATCCGAGTCATTATTGAAGTATCTTCAGGTGCTCTTTCATCTGGTCCTGGGATAAAAGGGCAGAGGATGAGAGCTCAAGGAAAACACAACATAAACCTTCATTCATTCATTCAAAGTTTCACTCAATATCTGTAAAACCAGCGGAGCTGCAGCCATGTTTTTCCATGATAATATTGATTAGCTACGGCATCCATCTTGAATCAGGTTGGCCTTGTTAGATAATCAGTTGTAGACGTACATCCAGTCACTTACAGAGAGGTTCATTAAACACCGTCCTGTTTAAACACACAATGAAAAACGCCCTCAGAAAGGTGCCTCTCCATACTTTTAATTAAACTGTCAAGCACATTTAGCCCAACTCTCAATCGCAATACATGTTGGTTTCATTTCTGAGACAATGTCTTCATCAAACTGAGAAGAAAATGATGAAATGTTTAGCTAATAATTGCACACACATCACAGACTTTTCAGGCAATAATATATATTTTTTTCAATTCAGCATGAGTATTTTATATTTGAAGTTTTTGGTTTAATTCGTCTGAGCATGTCAAATCTGCCCTTGTACTTGTGTGTGTGTGTGTTTTTACAACTCAAAATAAAGTCACTTTTACATACGACCTTCATTTCCTTTCCCTCAGTTTTAATCTTTATTCTGCTCCACCAGCCGTCGGTTTCAAGCGAGATCTTATTCATGCACTGGAGGGTGAGAATCAGCAGGAGGAAGGAGAGATGTTTGAAAGTGCTAAATGCGCTCCAGCTTTGCAGCGCTGTTTGCGCAGGATGCAGTATTCCTCTCACAGTGGGGTGGATGATTAGGCAGAGTGCTCGGTGCTGTAAATGGATTTCTAGGACAGAATAACCGGTCTTACTGACCTCGCTCAGGAGACAACACCCTTTTGCTGCCACCGTCACGTCCTCTGTTTCATTCTCTGTTATGGAACATTTATCTGTTTTAGGTTAAAAATGTTCACAATCAAAAAGATCTCACAGCACAAAGGGAACGACTCATATTTATAAGATAACATCTTTATCCACATCTTTGGCCTAAAATTCATCCAATGAGATGTGGGATTAAACACCGTCCGAAACTAACAGCCAGTTTTGCCATATGTTCACTATCTGGTAGTGCTGGTTTTGTCCTTCTTCTTCTTCTTTTTGTGCGCTGTCATAGCCAAGAGTGGATCTGCATTATGAATAAAACATTAGATCCATTAAAAAATGAATCGCCTCTACCTTAGGCACAATTATGGTTCAATTCCTCCCAGAGAGCACAAGTGTGTTTATGAGTGCAGGCGTGCAGTTGTGGGTGTGCGGGAGGCAGATGGGCACATCGAGCTCAAACCGTCTGTGGGTTCTATCCGAAAACCTCATGTGGATAACATCCTAATCCTCAAATGGTGGAAAGAAGCCAGATTATGTGATGATAATTATAAAACGGCACCGTGATTCAGCAAAATAATAAAACCAAAAGTCACATCTGGGAAGCTTTTATTTTTACCGTACAGCATTTGTGTATGTTTCATGACTGTTTACGTTCAGAGTTATTACGCAGTTTGAACAAGCCAACAAAGCCTTGCAGCTTGCTGTTGAAGAGATGTGCTTGTGTCCCATAAAATATTCAGCAACGCTAAATGCAGATAACAAAACGATGTGGCCTCCCTCCTGGGGGTTTGCAAGGACCTCTGGCGATGGGGTGAAAGAGTGGGGACGGGCGCACATCGATCTCTCGTGAGGTGACAGCTGTACATTTAAGAAAGCAGAAACTAAAATTATCTGCATCTTACAAAACAGCTCATCTCATCATTTGTTTTTTTTCTTCTTCTAACCACAAACCTCACATCCTTCATCCGTTTAGTGTATTTTGCACTGCTGTGCTCTCCCTGGGGACTCTATACTAATTAAGCCTAAGAGGTCTTTCTTTGTCACAGGCCTGGATGTTTGAAAAAGACACATGGACTGTGTGCACATGTGTGTGTGCATCCATGCATCTGTGTGTGTGTGCCACATTGGCCAGGCTGATTTCATGACTCCACTGGGTACAGAAAAGATAATAAATTACAAGAGAGCACCAGCTGGGGGTCTGTGATGCGAGGGGTCGGTGTGTGTGCGTAGTTAGATTGTTGGGACCTAAATCTGTTTACACACTCTCATTAAGGGGGACTTGTCATCTATTTAGGGGGGCAAAAAGCAAGTTCCCATAACATAAATTGTTCAATCATTCCAGGAGGAGACAAGTTTTAGAGCAACAGAGGGTTAGACGGAACTAAGTCAATGTAATTTCAGCTGAAATAATAGAAACGGGTCTTTATGTGTATGTTGGGCTATGTTTTGCGAGAGCACACACTAGAATTAACCAGTAGGTGCGTTGATAACGTTTCTCTTCAGAAGGTTTGCTAGTTGTGTCATTTTCTTCTCAGTTTGATGAAGACATTGTCTCAGAAATGAAACCAACATGTATTGCGATTGAGAGTTGGGCTAAATGTGCTTGACAGTTTAATTAAAAGTATGGAGAGGCACCTTTCTGAGGGCGTTTTTTATTGTACGTTTAAATCAATGTTAAATCAATGTTTCCCTCTTATTGCAGTTTGTTGGTGCTGATGTGAACACAGTCCCAGAGTGTGAACCAAAGCAGTTACACCAAGACCCCCAATGAGGAGTTAGTCTCAGTCTGGTTCCAGCACACCTCCAGTAACTGAACTAGAGTTTTCAGCTTTTACGAATGGCTCAAGAGCACTACAGAATTCAAATGATTCGGTCAGAGGTTACACTACAGCTGTGTCCAAATTCAGGGACTGCATCCTTTCGAGGCTGCATTTGAAGGCCAATTCCGTCACAACGAAGTGACAAGGCCCCTCAAAGTACATCCCACAAATGCATCCTTATTTTTTCTGAACTTCAAAGATGGATCTGTTCAATCCTTCATTGCCCGCCCTTCCCAAGATTCAATCTGAGCCAAACAAGAGTTTTTTGTTCTTGCAACAATGGCTGACAAACAATATCTTGAAGAGCAAGTCACCCCCAAATTAACTTTTATTTGCTGATAAACTAAATAAACGAGTGTCTAATCATGCTGCAGACACGTGTAGTCAATAATTTGGTACTTCAGTGCATCTTAGTTAAAATGTAAATATTCTGCCTAAAACTGGCAGTGTTGTGCCGTTGTCAGGTAAAAACTCTGCACTGTATTTTAATTTAAATCTGCCACCGCTATTGGTTACCAGGTAAGCTATGATGTAAACTGGTACATTATTATGTCACAATGCTGTCGTGAGCCTGTGTGTGTGTATTTGTTAGCAGCTCCGCCGTCTCGGTCTGCCAGGCAACAGCATTTGTTGCATTTTCAAACATGAAGTGGGAGTGGAGTTATACTCTGGTAGTGGTTGACTTGCTTTAAACTCGAATGGCCATTCTGTCTCTATGGTTCTTCATGCATTTTTGGCAAGTTTAGTTTTAACTTCTGTTTGGTGCCATCACAGTTGCTAGGCAACAGCACATATGGCAAGATAAGAGCAGGAATAAGTCTGATGACTAGACCACCGAATTTCATATGTGGACCCCTTTGGTCTTCGTCATAGTGGACAATGGACCCAACCTCTTGGTCCTTTCAGAAAGGCAGGCTCAGAACACGAAATTTTCTTCCTGTATCTACATGTGGTAGCCCCTCCCACAGATGCAACAGACCAATCAGCAGCCTGAACATGTGGTTATTAGTGAAAAGAACAACAATAAAATGCAACAATGTAACAACTAATCTCCTGATTCAGAACAAAGGAAAGAACTATAGATGTGAAAACTCCCTTGGAGACAAATGTGTCCAATTGCTGAAAATTCCAGAGCAGAAGTTTGTCTCTGGTGGGAAAAACACACATTATCATCGCTCAAAACAGAAAGGCAAATGGTGGGAGACTATGTTTTTTTCTTTATCAGTGTGTGAATATGTGTGTGTTTGAGTGTTTTTGAAAAACATCTCACAAATCACTGCAAGTACTGTAATGGACCTCTCAGAACACAATCGTTGGATGTACATCTGCAATGGACCGAATTTTGGAGTCAACCTGATCCAAGATGGCTGACACAGCTAATCAAATATCGCAGACCGTAACTTTGTTAAATTTATAGACATTGTGCGTCAACTCTGGGAGTTTATAACTGTGAATCTTCCCTATCATTAATGCAGAATGACCAAAATAACTTAGATGCCATCATTTCTCAGTCTTCAAGATTTAGGTTTATAACTGTGGCAGCCCATAATAAGGAATTTTTGACATTTGTGACAAGATTTTCTAAAATGCAAAAAGTGCATGGATGGATACATTTATTTTGGCCAAAATAAAATCAGGATTAAAGCTGAAAAAAATCACTGACAAACTTCATTGCTGTGTGTTGTGTGTGTGTGTGTCCATTTGCTGTTGCCATGGCGATGTAAAAATTTGAATATGTGTTCACTCATTCACCCCACTCCTGACATATAAAAAGGATTCAAATCCAGCTTGCTTGTAGTTTCATCTACATTTCTCGAACAAATCAGCACATAAAACACATTCAGAAAAGACACATTGTTATGCTAAACGCTTCGTGTTTGTGTGTCCTTGCATGTGTGAATGCGTAATTAGAGAATGTGCACAGATGTGCGTGAGAAATCAATTGAGGTACTGTATTTCTCTAAAGCCAGAATGGTTTTCTTTACCTTCTGGGCACTTCGTCACGGCTGTCTGATGAGCCTGTCTAGGCCACTATGAAAGGAACCAGTTCAGCACACAAATCTGGCAGCCAGCCTAAAAATAAAATCATAAAATTAAAATAGAGCATTTTTGATAAGCCCCTGGATTTGGTTAAATTCATTTTACTGATGTCAAAACTCAAGATGATTTATTCAGTAATATGGATTATAAGGTAATCCAGACTTTATGGAGTGACAGTGTAATCGGGGTTTCAGCCTCTGCGAGGTGATTCAGACTCAATAATTATTTTTCTTGAAAAAAATACATTGTTCATAATAACTTGGTTGAGGTCCAGGTTAGATCACCCTGAGATGTCTGGACTTCCCGGTAACTGGCATGCTATGAAGCTAGCATGCTAACAATAACCTAACCTGATTGGGTTTATTTTTTTCACCATGGGGGATTTCTTTACAACTGCTGCTTTTAATATGTTTTTCATCAATGAGTGACTGTTTAAATGCTAAGAAATGACCAAAATTTCTCCATATTTTAGTCATCAGGGCTACACCAGCATCTGTTTACCACCAGTGACACAAAAATCTGAAAATCTATGTAGTATCCTGTAATCTGATTACTTTACACCAGCGTGGGTGGTGAGGTTTTCTTTTTTGTTTACTTGCCTTTTGTGTACAAATTTACATGGATGCAGACAGCCTGCTGATAAAGGGTAAAATAAGGCAGTGAACAGAGGAATGCTGAGTCAAACAGACCTGAGTCTCCTTCTGCCCCAATAAAGGTACAGAGCATATGGCCCCCCATCAATAATTAAACATTCTCCTTAAAGCTCTGAAAGTCATTGAGGTGTGTGTGTGTGTGTGTGTGTGTGTGTGTGTGTGTGTGTGTGTGTGTGTGTGTGTGTGTGTGTGTGTGTGTGTGTGTGTGTGTGTGTGTGTGTGTGTGTGTGTGTGTGTGTTAAGTTGGTTTGTTTATTGAGATTCAGCCCTACTTCTCTCTCTTTTCTCTCTACCTGTTTATTCAGTCCTACCTGCTGGGATCCCATTGGTCAAACCATGCATCATTATGAAGTGAGAACCAAACATGGTCCTTATTTCAGAAATGATTCAGAAAGAATTAGTTTAGTTCAGTTTAGTTTCATTTACATTTATCTTTTTAAATGAGCTTTTTATGCTCTTTGCGCTTCTCAATCTCAACCATCTGGAAATGTCCTTTTCTGGGAGAAAAACTGTGATTTTTTTTTTCTGCTAAAGGTTCAGAGTCTGCAGACTACCTTGTTCATGCTATGCTTCATGCATTGAACACACAATCTGTAATTGCGATATTGGCGTTACTCATCGACTACTAAAATGTTAAGTGGCCTTTATGTATGTAGCGTCTTCTAGGCCTCTACAACCCCCAAGAGCTAACAAACACACACATTCAGGGAGATGAGCTACAATGTGGCCATGGCTGCCTTGGGGCGCACTGATGGAAACGAGGCTGCCACCACCAGCAAGTTAAGAAGGGTGAAGCGTCTTGCCCAAGGACACGACTGCGACAGACTGAGTGGGGTTCGAACCTGCAGCTCTCTGGTTACTGAGAAGGCACCTCTGCCACCACTTCCCCAACATTATTAATGTGTCCTTGGCCCAGGATCAACACTGCAACTATCCAATTATGTTGCAGTGATGACATGTCTCCAAAATGCTGAAAATATGTATGTTCTGTTGGTATTTCAGATTAATTCATACTACACCATGTAAATACATTTGTTTAATAGTGTTTTTAAAATAAAAGGTCTTTCTGAAGAGTTGCACATTAGTTACACTTTATGTAGCCTGGACTATTTCCAGTTGCATGTAAAATTCAAAAGGATTATCGATAATGCTAACAATCAGCAGCTTGTGGTCATGCCAGTGTTGAGATGTCATTCATGATTATAGTCAGTTTCAAGTAGGATAAAGGTGATAACTGTAATGTATAAAATAAATAACTGACAGTTTTGTTGTAGAAGATGATTGCACCATCTAGACCAGTGATTCTCAACAGGTGGGTCACAGATAAAGTGAGTCACAGAGCTGTTTTGAGTGGGTCATGGGTCTTTACCAAGGCCAAATGTTATAAAAATTAATCAAAAGTTTTATTTTGAAGGGGACCTTTTTGTCCTTCGGACTGGAGTGCAGTTTGTTCCCACTCCCAAATTGGTACATGTAACCACATATTTATATACGTAGATGCCCCTGTGGACTGGCACTGCCTATGGGAGCTGCTGTAGTGACCAGCCGCCATCTTGGATGGGTCTCCATTTCCCTGCAGTTTATACTCATTTATACTGAGGAAAGTGCTTACCCAATTAACACATTTTATCAAGTGTTTTCCCTAAATCAGACATATGGTTTGGCATGATAATTAAACTATAATTATAATTAAACAAAATAAATTAAAATATAAAATCTCGTCAGGTAGGCTAGAAAAGTCTATAGTAATCCCACGTGATCTTTTTTCAATAGTATGCCGGCTGTTGTAACTGTAACCTGCGCAAAAATGGGCATAGTTGCTCACTCTGCATTGACTTTGGAGAGTGAAGAGGCCCATCCAATATGGCGGTGACGCTGTTACGCCCTCCAGCGACCAAAGGGGCATCTACGTATTCATGTAGGTACATGTAACTTCTACTTCTGTTCAATGTGAAGTTTAAATGGAACCATCTTTTCATTAAATACAGTTGAGATGTTGAAAAATGTTCTTGATATGGGTCACGGCTTGCCATTAAGAGGTGATAGTGGGTCTCAAACCCAAAGGACAGCCCAAGGTAATTAAAAAATGATGGTCATTATCTCTTGAACATTTGCTTTACTGGCAGTGCAAGTGGTAACAACCAAGCCTACATTAGATCTAAATAATCTTTTTAAAATAATCAGATTCAATCCGACAAATACATTCAGTTGCTTTAGCCCGTGAATAGATGCAGATTGATACCAACAGAGCTAATTTTGTTCACCTTCATGGTTACTCATGGAGATGTTGTATCACTGCAATATGATAGTGGTGTAAAACAATATGTAATGTGTTAGTGGTTTAAAACTGTAACCGACATGAAATGCACTTGAAACCACAATGGGGCCTTGCTTGCCTATTTATTTTCTACTTTCAGAAATCACCAAGCAGAACATTTCCAATTTTTATTTTTAATCTGTTATTTATAGAACCCTGTAGTTTTTATTTATTTATTTATTTATTTTTGTAACAGAGAAGGAAATATCAGTTTAAAATTCATATATAAAATAGTTTAGTTTAGGCCTTGGGTCTCACCTTGAAATAAAAGTCTTCGTGAGGGATAGTGTGTCTGTAACCAGAAGACAGGGATACATTATTTGAGATAGCTTGGCCCATCCATATCTGTTTAACTTTGAGGTCGAGCTCCATGGTCTCTTATCAGTGGACACAGCTGTAGCTCTGAGGACACCATGATGCACTGCGACAAGCCCATCAGCCAGCAGATGCAGCCGAAACTGGTCTGAGTAACCTGCACCCAACGACTTTCCTGACATGACGGCACTTCCTACTTGTAATCTCAGAGCTGTCACATCAACTAGAAACGAAGAAGTAAGGCGTCCCTGACAAATACTCCTGAAGGCTGAATGTTATTGCCAAATAAAAGCAAAGGACAATCATCTCACATTTTGTTGCTTTAAACTCTCAAAGTCGTCATTTGTAAAGAGCATTTGTCTCTGGAAATCGTCCCAAGAATCTTCACAGTGGAGTCTCGAATCTACGTGTTAAAGAGTGCTTCCAAGTGAACAAAACCTGTCTGTTAACTGTTAAACTTACACAAATCTCTCATTCAACCCTTAGACATTCAACTGTTTTACCTCATGACTGATTCTAAAACTCCCAGGAGCCATTGCTTCAAAACTCATGTGCTAGCAAAAGCTAGCATCAGAGAAGTGGATTTGGGTGTAGCCCCTCTGGAAAAATGACTTTCACACATGCCGGGTGTTTTATAGAGAAGTAAAACTGGCATGCTTTAGAAAACAGAAATTGTAAAAACAACTGAAGTTTGACCTTTATTGTAAATCTGCATTTGTAATGTAAAAAGAAATGGTGAGAAAAGAGTGCAAATAGATGTTCAAGGGATAAAGGGGACATATGGAAAAACTCACCTTTTGCATCCTTTTGTGCTGCCATGGGTCTCGACTGTCTCTATAAACACTCTAAATGTACAACAGAACCCACCCATTCATTTTCTGTTAGTGTTGGGATTTAGGAATTATGAGCCTAAAACAAGACCTTTCAAAAAGTCTCCATTTGTGATGTCACAGTTGGGTGAATTAGCACAAAGCCACCTCTCACCTGAAAGAGAGCAGCTGCTACTGGAGGAGCAGTGGCTCTGCTCTGACCCCTCCCAGATAACGAAGCTTCTCAGCTTATAGCAACCTGAGTTGAAGATGGGTGGGCGTGGCCATCTCCAGCTTGTTTTCAGTCCTAAAACAACTCATGCTGGAAGGTACTGAAACTGTCAAGAATAAAACTGCTGAAATTACTTTATGTGAGAGGAATTTGGTGCAAAATATTAACAAACATGTTTGGTTTTGATTATCACCATTATAATTTAAAAATGTCACTCATATTACACCTCTACTTCAAAGATGTGTATGCATTTTGGACCTAGACTGGCCGGTCTGTTCTACACAGAGGACAAGTCTGGACACACAAAGGCGGAGCGGAAATGACGATACTATCACGCAACGCTGTAGTTTTATTAGCTGTAGTCAAAGATGGCGTCTGGTGATGGTACAAACATCTTCCTTTAGAATAAAGGCTTTTAGTGCTTCTTGTCGTGGTTTGAAAAGACAAGTCCAAATCATTTAGAACAGAGGAAAGAGGTGCAGCAAACTCCATTTCAGACGTTTATGAGAAACCGAGTGTCGTGGTGTGTGACGTACGCTGCTCAGCACTGATTGGCTCAGTTAAAATTCTCAGGGAGTGGGGTTATTTGAATGGGAGCGTTACCAAGCCCTTTGCTTCCCATAAGGAAGCATCGGCATGGCTAGCCAGGCTATTTTGCACCAGGGCCTGCAACAAAACAACAATGCAGAACTTCATAAAATCACTAAGTAAAACAGCTTTGTGTCACATAAGAACCAATAATGTTTGCCTTTTTTTCTTCATTTTTCAACTTAGCTGAATCAAGAACTCTTAGTCAAAGTTAGGTATGACTTCATACAGACTAAAGCATGATTAAAGTTTGGGATGGGTATCAGTAGTGCTTTCTTTATGCCTGGGGAAAAACTGAAAAACGTCGACTATTTTGGAATTCAGGAAAATCATTAGTATTTAATTTTTTGAGTCTAAACTTGAGGTTTAAGATGGAATAAATGTTTCCATATGATTACATTTTAAAATATGTTAACACTTCTCAGCAGCTCTGCCTCCTTGTTGCTGCTGAAACTTTATTTTATGTCTAATTATTGGGAGTCATGTTCATAAAGGAAACCGTCACTCAACAAGATCCTTCACTTGATCATTTAACCTGCTGATTTTAGATGAATTCTCAAGAATGACTGATTCTTTTCAGCTGGTTCAAGGGGAGGCTACAGTAAAATGGAAGGTCACGGCTCCTCGTGCGGTCCCAGGAGTTTATGGGATTTCATTAATCCCGTTTGATGTCCGGGCGGGCGATGAGTGCAGCGTGAGCTGTGTTAGCATTATTATTATTAAGCAACGGCTATGTGACCTGTCCAGATAGTGATAGTGCAAGGCGGGGGCTTTGAAGAGCTTGACCCTCTGCACCCGTCAGGATCTGCTGCGTTTATTGACCTCTATTTGTGGGATTCACAATCCGCCTCATTGGTAGTTAGAGCCATTGATTGGAGTACAACACATTCAAGATCAATCTGCTGTAATCGCACTGACTGGGAACTCATCCAGTGACCCGCTTCTGGGGTCACATGAGGTGTGCAGCTACGTGAGCGCCATAACAGAATGTCTTCACATGACTGCATGCAAAGGAGGGCTCTGCGTACATTCTTGCATAGTTTAATCACAAAAATCACTCAACTCATACATTAACATGCAGCACATGCGCCTTGTAGAGATGCATTTATCATTCTTCACACAGAAACGTCCATTAGTCAATACAAAACTTATAACAACTCAGCATATTCCTCCAACGTTTGTGGCAGATCTTGCAAGTAAATAAGGAGCTAATCATCCTGGTTTACTTTTCTGTGTTAATAGAAAAAAAACTTTGAAGAGCAATTCACCCCCAAAGCAACGGGGGACTTTTTTTTGCTGATAAACAATATAAATAATTGTCTAATTGTGCTGTAAATAAAGGTAGTCAATAATTTGGCACTTTAGTGCATCTTAGTTCAAATTTAAATATTCTGCCTAAAACTGTCAGTGTTGCGCCTAACCCTAACTCAACACTACATTTTTTTTATCTGCTATCTCTGTTGACTAAGAGGTACCCTATGATGTTAGCTGGTACAATATGATGTCATAATGCCGCTGTGAGCCTTTGTGTGTGTGTTTGTTAGCGACTCCACCCTCTTGGTATGCCAGGCAACACTTCCTTGTGGCACATTTTTTAAACAGGAAATGGGAGTGGAGTTAGACTCTGGTAGGGGCTGACTTGCTCTTTAAGATTAAAAACACTCATGCAGAATTTTGTACACTGTGGTTTGAGCTGAGAAAATTCTTTAAAATTTTAGATTTATTGTTAAAATCAAACAAGCTGTGAAGTAAGCGCCTTAACCGTGCAAAACCGAGATGTCTCTGATCAAGGATGTTATGATGATGTTCTGCCTGTCTGAAAAACGTTAAACTATGCTTTTCTCCTTCAAAAGTGGTCTTAACAGTTTTTTACTTACGTATATCATCAAAATTTTAAATCTCTTGCTCATTTAAAGAATTTATTAAACCTTTTAGACCTGCTATTTTTATTATTATTATTATCATCATCATTATTATTTTTATTATTATCATCATTATTATTATTATTATTATTATTATTATTATTCACAGAACTTTATTAAAAAATATAGTGAAAGACTTTTTTAGGAGTGAATGAACTACTTTCATTTCATTAGAGTGTTTGGTTTTATTTTGTGATCATGTGATTTAATCATATTGTTCATTTAGTTCAGTTCACTTTCTGTTTCCTAATTAGCACCATGTATTTATCATAACAGGTCTCAGTAACTTCTGATTTTTCAGTTGCACCTCTACTCCTCATTAATATTTTTCCTTCCACTGTCATTTCACGCCTCAGCTTTTCTATTGTTCTTAAATTTATCCTTTTAATCTGTAACTCACACTTTTGGACAATCAATAGGAAATGATGAAAAATGTCAGAATGAACCAGACTTCTAAGAGTGCTTGATTCAGTAACCGTTTCAGTGGAACACACTTCATTAAACACCTTTCAGACATTTAAACTCAAGGTTTTTGCTACAATTAACACCATCATAAACACAAATCAAATATTCCTGGAACTTTTTTGTAAATTTACCACACATTTGAGCAAAAAATGAATCCTCTCTGATGTATGATTTATAGAATTAAGTGAAATCTTAAAATTTGATTAATAAAATATAATAATAGTACAATATATTCAATTCAGGGTGCACAGTGGCACAGTGGTTAGCACTGTTGCCTTGCGGCAGAAGGTCCTGGGTTCAAAGTCCTGGGGTCTTCTTGCATGGAGTTTGCATGCTGTCCCTGTGCATGCGTGGGTTCTCTCCAGGTCCTCCATCAGGTTGATTGAGCTCTCTAAAATTGTCCTTAGGTGTGAGTGTGTGCGTGCTTGCTTGTTTGTCCTGTGGGTCCTTGCGTTGTCCTGCGATGTCTAGCAACCTGTCCAGGGTGTACCTCGACTGTTTGCCCGGAGACTGATGGAGATAGGCACCAGCCCCCTTTCAACCCTTCATGGATAAGCGGGTACAGAAAATGGTTGGATGGATGGATAATTAAATTCAGAGAACATCTCCGCCAGTAGAAACTAACCGTTAGCATTAGCAACTCCACCACACAGCAGAACTCCACCAGGCCTGTGTTATTTCTGGTGATGAAACATCAACGTTATATATATTTGGTTCCTGAATGCACCAATGCTAGGCAGTTTTCCAGATCAAAAGTCTATCCGACACATCCTCACTGGTGGTCCCATACCACACCACATGTTCACACACACACACACACACACACACACACACACACACACACACACACACACACACACACACACACACACACACACACAAACCTCCATCCAAGCTCCGAACTCTTCTTCTGTGAGTGCCGGATGGAGCTTTGACAGAATTCTGAAGCTTTTCATCTCCTCACTCGTCAACCCTGAGTGACTAAATTTTTTAACAGGAAAAAGAATTGCACACGCTCCTCTGGACTTCAAGATTTAAGACTTTTTTTTATTAGTTTGTTGAAAATTTTGGTCAAGGACGTTCATCAGGACATCGATAGACATCGAATCCATCAGATCAGTTTTACAGCAGTCTCAAGTCCCCAGGGTCGTGTATCTCAAACTGATGGGGAGGGGCGTTGGGGAGGAAGGGAGGACAAGGATGATGAGTCAAGGTACAGATGGAAAGAGGATGAGGAGGAGGAGGAGGATGTTGAGGAGGATGGGAAGAGAGAAAAGCAGATGATTAGCAGGCAGACAAGAAGGAGGAGGAGGTGGGGGTGGCGGAGAAGGAGAGGACACTGAAATGGACAGCTGCACTGTCGTCATGTTACACTGTCCCCCATGATTTCAATAAAACAAGACTTTTTTGCACCCAGCGGATGAATGATTGCAGAAAACCTCACAGAACAAAGAAAGATTTTAATTTTCACTGAGCTAGGAAGCATTTTATCGATTAAACTTGCACCTAAACGGCACTTTTTAACATTTCCCTACAGATGCTATTAAACATTCAAAACCACGAGTCTGGGCAGACATGCATGCAAACATATAGATGGAAGACTTTAAAAAATCATTTCAATAAATTATTCTGTTTCTATCCCAACAAACCCCACAGAGATTTGGTTGCCAAGTCAACCACGGCCACCTCGATGACGACCGGGTTGTAGTCAGCTTTCCTTTGTTTCGTATTCAACTGGATGATCCCGACACCCACCTCCTCACGAGCCTGTTTCTCAGGTTTTATTCAAACAAATCATCCAGGCCTACTTCTGTGTCTTCAAGTCATTTTGTTTTGATGTACTTTCTTTCCTGTTTGAAACCTTCCTGGTTTTTGTTCAGCTGATGGTTCTTCACATGTGGTTCTTTAGTTTAGTGATCTGCAGAAGGTCAATATAGTTCAATTGCAAACAATTTAGCACTAAACCCTCAAACCAGAACAGCAGGGAGTGTTTTACACCCTTTGTTGCGTTTGAATTCCTCTTCATCGACTCATTCGTCATAAAATCAATGGTTAAAATTCTATTTGAGATTGAATGAACTCCTGAAAATGAACCAAGGAAACACCTGTGTGTTCTTCAGAATATGCTATCTGCTAATTTACAGTGACTTCTGGAGCCCTTTTGGAAAGTTTTTCTGTGTAAAAATATTTTTATATTAGTCAGTCATGCACATTTGCATTGGATGGTCATTTTAGTGGAAATGTCTTGAAATTTCTGGTACACTTGACCCTCTGGGCTCACTGTAAATGCTGCTTTTAGCTGATGCTGGTGACTTTTAAGCTCTTATTGAAATTCATTTTTAATTAAATGTATTAAGTGCATAAACCACTTCAGATTTTAGGGCATAGAAGCGGTTTTAAAGCTCTCAGTCATGATGAGAGCGCAGGAGGATTGGACCAAAAGTGCAGATACCAGAACAACTCAAGGCAAGAGTGCTTTGAGAAAAATAAATTTCCTTTATTAAAGGAGGATAAGTAAAAATCCAAAGAAGCAAAACCAATCTTATCTCAAAAATAACTGACAAAAACAAAAAAGAAGCTCACTCATGAGCACGAAGCTGGGGAAACTCGAGAGGGACAAAAATAAATAAATAAAACGCTGACACATACAATGGACCGACAAACACTGAGAGACACAGACAGGGTTATATACACGGGGCTGGGTGATAGGAGACGAGGAGCAGGTGCGTGGGGAATTGGGCACAGGTGAAACTTCTGAACTGATGGAAGAAGCAGAAATAAGCAGGGGAGAAACCCAATTCTAAATCCTGTAAACCAAAGCTACTAAAACAACCCAAAACCAAACTTAAACGCTGTAGAACATAGGGGAATCTAAAAATAAATATACTAAAGATCTAGGTGGGGAAGGGAAACACACACATAAAGGAGACTAAGGAACTGAACTTATAAACCTATAGAGAACTACAGTGGAGAGACTAGGAGAACATGAGGGAAACCAGGAGGGAGCTGGGGACAAAAAAGGGCTGTGGACTACAAGGACACTTAACACTAGAGGACACCTGAGGGGAGCCTGGAGGGGGGCTGGGGACCACAGGGACACAGAACCTGAAGGGACACCTGAGGGGAGCCTGGAGGGGGGCTGGGGACCACAGGGACACAGAACATGGCACAGTCGCTCTTTTTTAAAATAAAAATGCTGTGGTCACTAGTTGTTCTCTGTGGAAAAAAGCTCTGGTGTTCTTGTTTCAGGAAGTAGAAGTTAGCCTGAGAATAGTAAAAAGTAGGATTTGGAGTCGTACTCATTATTATTCATGATATTCAGACGTCTCATCTCTGACTGGATAACAGCAACTTGACTCTTCCACTGCCTGCCTTCGCCCTGTAGCACTGATGTTTTATCTCCACAAATAACACAAGCCTGGAGGAGTTCTGCCATGTTGTGGAGTTGCTAAAGCTAACAGTTAGCTTCTACTAGCTGCTCTCTCCTGGACGCTAAATAATTTAAAGTCATCTCCAGTTACAAGCCAGGAAGGGTGAGTTAATGAATGCTAATTTTTTGTGTGACATAGATCTGTGTGGCGTTTTCTGACCCGGGCGCTTCCTCATCTTAGTAAATAAGTAAAAATGGTTGCCGTGGACTTGATCTTTAAGATGACAGAAATCAGTTTTTGCGATACTAAGACTAGCCATTAGCTTATCAATCCTGCAGCAAACACATACTCTAACAAAAGGCTATTCAGAAAGCAGTTTTCAAAAATTGTTGAAGTAATAATTTATAACTTTTAAACAGAAACATACTTCAACAGGAAAAAACACTTTTTAAAAAATCAGTATTTAGTTGGTTCTGTGTTAATTCTGAGCAACAGTTTTAAGGAAATAGCATTTTAAACCTTCTTAATGTTCCTATTTAAAGCCCACTTAAGGTTCCTTCTGTGCAGAAACACCGCAAAAGCATGAAAGTCAACAAGAGCTGCAAGGAAAGAATTAAACAATCAAGTCCTGCATAAACCACACAGAAAGCTGCATAGACTCACTCCCCACCCATAGGCAAACTGCTGAGTATTACCATCACACCTCAGCCTTCAGTGACTCCTGTGAGTCATAGTGCTGCAGACTTTTTTTTTCTCAAGACAGGTAATTTACTCATAATGACATTGTGCGTGAAAGCCACCAGAACAACGTAAGCACAGAGGTCCTGTTAACGAGGCGGTTTGCCTGCAAGTCAGTGTGTACATCTGCTGTTTTCAAAACACAGAAGGTTCTGGTGTCCTTTGACCCGATAAAACACACAGTGAGAAGCTCATCTTTCATATGAGCTGATTAACACACACGGGGCAAACAATGTCTGTCTCTTTAGCACACGCACACGCACACACACACACACACACACACACACACACACACACACACACACACAGACACACACACACACACACACACACAGACACACACACACACACACACACACACACCTCAGCCTTTAGAAAATTAGACCCAGTGCCAGTGATCATACTGAATGCCCTCTCAGTGTTGGCTGTTCTTGACTCATTCTGCAGTATGCCTGCAGTCATTGAGATGCATAGCAAGGTCTAAACTGAGCTCTGCCAAGATGTGGGTGGTCATTTAATCATCACAACACACACACACACAAACACACACACACATTTATAAGTGCATGGAAGCGCAGAGGGACAGGATGACAGGACACAGAGAAAATCAGTTTAAAAAGCTTTAGTAGTCTATAAACACATAAATAATAGCGTTTCTATCCCGCATCAGTCCTGACCATCCTGATCTGTCAAGCTAAGTTTGACCTGAACCTGAAGATGGAATTTGAGATCCATGTTAACTTCAATAAGATAAAATGCTAATGTTGTTTATCTAGTGCTTGCTGTGTTTGTTTAGAACCCTGCTAGTACATAAAATGACCAACATTTTGACTTTAAAAATGATGGGACAAGCATTTCTATATGATCAGGTGGCAGCCTCCACCAGTGGAATCCCTAGGCATTGCCTTTCCATCGGGGAGGCGTAATCTCTCCAGCATGTCCTGGGTCGACCCAAGAGCCTCCTGCCAGCAGGACATTCCTGAAATACTTCCCTTCGGAGGCGTGACAACCACAAGGTATTCTAAGCAACTGTCCGAACTACCTCAGCTAGCACCTCCCGACGTGGAAGAGCAGTGGCTCTACCCTGAGAATCTTCTGGATATCCGGGCTCCTTGCCCTATTTCACAGGATGATCCTGGCCGCTCAGTCAAGGATCTTCTTTTCGGCCGCTTGTATTCTCGATCTTGTGTTTTCATTTTTCCGCCTCTAGGTGGTGCCCCCTACAGGATGCCTCAGGAGGAATTGTCGTCTCTTCCCTAGAAACATATTCCAAGAGGATGCTAACACAGATCAGCATACCGATTGTGACTTTGCTTCAGTAAACTTTATCAGTTTTTTCTATCACCATTTAAAGTATTCTGAGTAAACTGTTTTTATTTTCATTTATTTTTTCACCACTCCGAAAACATGAGCAGCATTAGATATTTTATTTTCTGAATAAACTGAAAATAAACTTGACAGGAGTTACACCACTGCAGGTAACTAATTAGCAGCAATTTGGTAGTTTGACAGCAGACCGACAGCCACGCAGGTATTAATGCACTCGCCACAGGTCACCTATGTATGTTGAGTAGTAAACTATGCATCAGTTTCCCAAGGAAACATAGATTAGGCTAAAATACTCCAATAACTTCATTCTAGGTGATTGAGACAGATGTCAGATTGCTGCATTTAAAGACCCGTGTGCTTTCATAAGCTTACCCTGTTTCCAGTCACAATTTCTCAAGCAGCATAATCTTTTCTTGGAGCAAGAAATAGGTCACTTCCAAAATGTTTTGTCGGCCTGCACACTTTCATCTGACAACATTCTGCCACAGGACAAAAATAGACGTTTGTAACGTAAAGCAGTGTCTGCAACAGAGTTCCTCCCTTTGTCTCTGAAAACACTACATAAGGGTATTTCTCAGATGTGTTGTCAAGTGGTGAAACTGCATCTTTTTAACAATTGAAAAAGGTCACAAACTGAGTTTCAACAAAATTTCCTCTAAAATTGTTTGGCATGAAAGCAGAGAGCTGAAGCCTGGTGTGGGGGTTGTTTAGGGAAAAGATGGCTCACTGAAGAGTAATTTCTCCTGAATGTGTAACATGGATTTCCTTTATTAACTTGTCCCTTTACAAGACCAGCGGCACAGCCTTGGTTTTATCTTTCCAATGGGAAAAATGAGCGTCATCATGGATGATAATAGATTTGTTCACCCCAAAGTGTCCAATGAAATTACTAGAATTTTTTTACACAAGTTGCATTAATTTGACAATTTTAAGTCAACAAATTGTAATCAAATACATTTTAAGTTTTTTTTTTATTGTTTTTCAGCATTGTTGTCTTGCATCACCTGCAAATGTTCCCATTGAATGAAAAAGCACAAAGTATCACCCAGATGCAAATTCTGTCAACTCTGAAAATGATTTTTGTTTCATCTAGATGTATCGTGGTCAAACCATGTTCACTCCTCTGCATGAAGTATTCTCAGTGACATCTTTGCTGTTTACTCGTCAGATCAGTTTCCTCCGCTTTGATTAATTCTTGCTGCAACAGTTCATCTAAAAAGTTTGAATATTATGTCATATTTTTCTAGAAAATTTGTTAAATTATCTAAAATATACACAAAGTAGTTTTAACAAGCAACAAAATTTATAAAAGATTGCTATACACAGTTAAAATGTGTTTATGCAACATCTGCAAAGACTTGTTTCAGAATTACTGTTTGTGCAAGACATTTTTAAATAATAAAAAACACATTTGCAGTTTTAAAATAAATGTAATATATTAATTTTCACACAGATTCTACATCTGATTTTGACAGTTTTTATTCGTGTCAGTAATGTTTTTATCTTGATAAAATAGCATCCATTTGAGGCTAAGATTAAACTAAGCTAAGCTAACTAAGCTAAGACTGCACTGTAAAATCTGATTAGTTAATCTTACTTGAAAAAAACATGCACAGGATTGCATTTAAAACAACTACACAGGAGTAAGGAATTACATGCTGGAGCCACTAATGTGTACAACGTAAAATGTACTTACATGCATTAATATACTAAGGCAAAAAAGTACTATTAAATTTGCATACTATTTACTACGTAAGAATATGCATCTCAGAAATAAAAGTACAGTAATCATATTTCCAAGTACTATGTAGATATAGTAACTTGCATTTAAGAGCATTTTACTTACGCATTAGTAGCTCTACTACATAATTACCTATTGCTGATTGCTGAGTGGAATTAACAGCTGCTAACTTATTTAAATTAAATTTGATTGATTAAAGCTGAAAGTTTCAGGACTTGCAAGCAACAGCGGGGGAGCAAACGTAGTCTAGTGTGGAGTTGTTCGCCATTTTCTAGTCACCAATCTTGGTGTCGTAAAAGTCCTCCAACTCAAACCTGCTGAACATAAAATTTTACGGGATGTTTCACAGTCAACAATCAATTCTGGCCATTCCTAAAATTTCATAGACCTTTTTTATGCTGAGAAATAACAATTCCCTCTGAACAACACTTCAGTGATGCACAACGCATCCAGAAAAACAATTGGTCAGAATTCAGTCATGTTTGTAGAAGATTACCAAGAGTTTGGTCAGTCTCGTGTTTATTTATTAGCTGGTGTGCTTCTTAGAAGGAAAACTGTTTCCCGTGGAACTAAAATCTGAGCAGATTTAATAGGTCTTGTAAAAAAAAAGCTAATTTATTAACCCAAAGCCTTTCATCGTTTATCACCCTCGGGAGAAATCAGCACTCCGCCTTGTATTTTATTAGGACTTAGGGCACTGCAGCGTTTTAATATCAAAAACTCAAATATCACTTGAAAATACCTCATAGAAACTACGGCTCCTAAAAGGAGCAACTTGACAAAGCAAATACAATTTCTTTTCAACCTCTGAGGAGAATGTGATTTTCAAACAGAAAGTAGTTCTGATCAGAAAGACAAGTTGCAGAGTGGATTTTTGTCATCAAATTCATTTATATTCCTAGACTGTGCCAGAAGTTTGATTCATCACAGGTTTTTTTTTGGGGGGGGGGGGGGGGGGGGGGGGGGGGGGGCAGACATTTTAGGAAAACCTGACCAGAAATGTAAAAAATCAGTGCCAAAGATCTGTAGCTCTATTGCTAGTTTTCTCTGCATGCGGTTAGAACATTTTATGTAAATAAATGTGTAATTTATAGTTTATAACAGAATAATGGTTTATGAAATAGGGATCATACAAATCATTATGATATATTTTGGCTTGCTACTGCTAAAAACAAACACGCTTATTAGCTAGTGCTATTGCTAACAACCTAACTAGCTGTTAGCTCATCATTAAGATCAGAATTGTTTGTTTATTCTAAACTGAAGTTGCTCAAAGTGAAATTTGCAACAGGTTAGCAAAGAAACTGTTTAAAGCAGGCATGTCTAAAATGTGGTCCGGGGACCATTTGAGGGCCTGGGATTGATTTTGTTTGGCCCCAAAATGCATTTCTTGAAAAGTGGTAATGTCTGCAGCAGGCTGCCTGCTTCCTGATCTGAGGGCTATTTTTGAAGAGTAAAAATGGAAACAATCACAATAAAATAGTTGCTGTATTTTTATTTTTAATTTCACACTTATACATGGCCCACAAACATTATATCTCATGCGTACTCTTCCCAAGCAATAAACAACCCCATTTAACCCCACAATAGATTAATTCACGCCATTATTGGATTGAGAGGGGTTGGAGACCAACAGAACTTTAAGACAGAGAGGAAATTATCTCTGTCTGGCCCCCAAACAAGTTCTTATCTGAATTTGGTGCCCTTGAGCCTGTTAGGCTGAAGTGATTACTCCCCCTCAGAAGAAATGTGGAATGCTGCCGTCGCCATGGCAACTCTGTCTCCCTATCCCAGCCTGGGCGGGACTGAGACCGGTGAAGGTCGTGGAACTTTTTTCAGGGGTCACTGTGCTTTCAAACCCAACCTCGCTCCCTTGTCCAAACGGTGGTGACGAGCGCTGCTCATTGTGGCTGCATGCACTGATGTGTGGAAGTCCCCAACCCTACCTCCCCACCTAGTGGACACTTACTTATGTTGTGTGATGTCTGAAGTCTGTTGCATTTCTGTATCAGGTGTTTTTTTGCATAGCAAAGCTGCCCTCCCTGTGGAGGGCAACTCTGAAGTGCCATTTTTTCTTCTACCTGACTCAGTCCTCATATAAAGCCTCTGATCTCTATTAAGGTAGCACGACTTGAGTAGCAAATGACCACAGTCACCAATTCTTGTCATGTGTCTAGCAGGGGCGGCGTTAGGCCCGGCTACTTGGGCTGAAGCCCCGGATGTTTCATAGGAAGCCCCGGATCTAAATCGCGGAAGTAACGTTCAGTACCAAAGTCCAACAGAGAGGGAGCAGCTGGCAGTAGTTTGTATACAGCCTGCCTGAGCCTCCACCACTGAAGAAGAAGCCCTTCAGCAGCCGGCTTCTTCTGCAGTCTCTGCCTGAAACGCATGAGTGAAGATGGACATAAGGACGTTTTTTAGACCAAAAGTACGGTGACAGAACCCCAGCTTTGATTAAACTGGTGCTGACTCAGGTTTGTGAGTCTTATTTGAAAATATTTGTTGTGCTGCTGTTTGCCTAAAGTTAGCTTACTATCAGGTAACGTTGTTGGAGAAAGAACGGGAATATTTACTATCATCTCACACTAAACACTAACAGGAACAATACTCTGCCCTGAAAATACTTAATAAGATTAAAAATTATGTGGTACAAGACATATATGATGTTGACTAGTGCGTGTCACGTGTGTGTGTGCGCGCGCGCGTGTGTGTGCGTGTGTTAAGCCCCGGATGTTCTTCAGTCCTTAATCCGCCCCTGGGTCTTTGTATGTATGTCTGATCTCAGAATTGTATGTACTGAAACTCTAATTTATCTCTGGGATTAATAAAGTATCTTTGAATTGAATTGAATTGAATTTGCAGATTTCACAATGTGCAGCCACTTCAGATTTTCTGCCGGTAAAAGACGACACCATCAAATGCAAACGTGTCTCCCACAAGGACACAACGGCACAGTGTTCTGGTGCCATTTCACACTGGAATCATTACTATTCATTTGGTTAATTGTCCTCTCCTCTTCCATCTCACAGCAGAATAAATGTCTAAATCTTTCTTTCTTTACTTTGGAAAAAAAAATCTAATCACCTGATCCTGCTTTTATAATTGGGGTCAAGGAGAACTCATCATTTATGAAAAAATATCTTCTTTCGTATCCCCTTTTCTCCCTCTTGCCGTTTTATCATCTTCTGGCGAGGGTGTCATGGCACCCAGAAGAAACTGTGACCTTGCTGTTCCACTCCAGTTCCTCTTTGTGTGTGTGTGTGTGTGTGTGTGTGTGTGTGCGTGTGTGTGTGTGTTTGTGCGTGCGTGTGTGTGTGTGTGTGTGCGTGCGCGCGCGCGTGTGTGTGTGTGCCTACAGCTGCCATATAATGTGGTCCCCTGAATTTCCCTTGATGGAATTATCTCAGAAAACCCTGTAACCCAGGCACACACACACACACACACACACACACACACACACACACACACACACACACACACACACACACACACACACACACACACAAGTACCTGAAAGCAAATAAAAGGAAAGAATGATTTAGCATCTATAGGCAGGAAATTCTGCAGAGTCATTCTCACCAGCGGAGCCATTTTGTTTCTGAGGCAGCTCATCTCAGATGGACATAAATTATCTCAGACACACACAAGCAAGTCCTCCTGCTCCGCTATGGATCTGTGATTTTATATCCGAGTTTTAACATAAATTATTCCGCCACAGTGTCCAGACTCAGTTTGTGTGAGTGTGTGTGTGCGTGCGTGTGTGCGTGTTGATGCTGCCAAGTGTCACAAGTAGTTAAAAATAGGATGATATTACCATGACAACATGAGGGAGTGACGTAGGGTTATTCTTGAGATGAACCCTGATGACATTGATGAATCAGAGAGAAAATATGACCAGTAAGTTAAAAAACTCCAATTTTTCTGCACGAGAGTCTCACCTCAACTGTAACGTTGAAAATGACCATACATTATTTCATAAATGTAAAGTACCACCTTCAAATTTTACATTCTCAGATTAGTTTCCCACATTTCCTTGATGTTTTCTGACTGCTTTCTTTAAGTCAAGGCTTCTTCCTGTATTTTCATCCTGCTCTTCATCATTGCCTTCCATTCATCGGTTGTGGTGTTGCCTCAAACGCCACCCTCTATTTTCACACTTGCAAACTCGTCGTAGCAACAAAAGTGACTGTGTGACAAGCTGCTTATCGAGCAAAGACAAGACCAGGCAAAAGCAAAAGGAAGGAAAGAAACCAGATGGATGGAGGGTTAATAAAAGGGAAGGAAAAGCTCTGGTAGCCAAATGGATAACTGGGTCAGTCTTAATCTGGGGCCCATAAATAAATATTGAAGTCAGCTTCACTGTAAAAACCCTTCAGCTGAGCTAAACCTGGCAAATATGAACCTTACCATAATCTGTGTTTGTGATAATCTTATCGGTTTTGGTTTCCGAGACAATTGTGTAAAGCAGGAAATAGAAAAGACGCTAAATCTAATAGATGTGGAGCTGATAATCAGAAGTAAATGTTGATGCTGCATTTATTCATGAGAGGGAGAGAAAGCCTTGGGTTAGTAAAACGGAGAGCTGTGTCGGAGATATGAGGCGAAACAGAAGAACGATCGTATCTCATAAAGAGGAAAGAACATTTAAGATGAGTGTCTGAAGTTGTGGTTAAGCAGGAAGAGTGAAGATATAAATAAATAGATATTTGAGCTGAAATCTCTTGAAAAAGAACATTTACTTCAAAGTCCAGTTGTGTTTTTGGACAAGAATGAAATGTGTCGAGGCCACGAAATGCCGCTGTGAGCAGATGAGATAAAAGTTGAGACAAATGTGTGTTCAAGTCGGTCTAAAATTCATTGTTTTGTTTGAGACGACAACAGTTTTTACTGATAGCAGCCATTTTTATTTTCTTACAGAGATTAAAAGCTCCTTATAGCTCAATTAGAGACTCTACAAACTGCTTTAAGATCCTCCTGAAGCTCTTTCACATGAATCATTGATCATTAGAAAATTTGAGTTATTTCAAAAAAACATTTCTCAGCACGGACACCTAGGACTCCTCCCGGTTTAGTTACCATGGGTCTGAAAGTGTCAGGAAAACCACAAAACAAAGTGTAGCTGCAAACCAAAGAGAATCTGACACAAAAAAATGTGATTACATAAGAATAAAGCTGACCCAGAGAGACACTGTGTGACATAAAAAGTTGGCGGTCAATGACCAGAAGAAACCCTGTTTTTTTACATTGCTCTGTGAGAGACCACCAAGTGGCAAAAATCTCCACCTTGTTTTTCGGTGTTGGGAGTTTCAAAATTATGATTCTAATGCAGCGTGAATTCTGCTTCACCAGCAGCTCTTCCAGTTTCACAAATGCCAGTTGTCGGTAACATCTTCTGAAAGTCATTTCCTATTTAGTTACAACCAATCAGCCTGAGTTAACCACAAATCCCGCCCAACGACTCTGCCGGGCCATTTCTAAGTACATACCCCAGCTCAGGTACTTGGCTGGTCCCTGAAATTACCCAGAACACGGTCCTTTTGGGTCAGCCTGGTGAAACTGACACCAGTCTCATGCCTAAAAGAATTAATTGAATTATCGTTCGTATTTCTGGTGAATGTAAATTGAACTCACTCGTATTTTGTCTGATGAGTGGTAAAGGGAGCATGCTTATTCTGGTGTTTGTGAACGGCGATCTCTCGCAGTTCATTTGGTTAAAGAGAAAGCCACGGCTAAAACATACTGTTAAACACAGATACTATATAATGTACACCCTGCGTTGGCTGCTGGGGAGCAAGACATGCAGCTGCCATGTTGGCGTATTCTTGCCCAATAGATTGTAGCAGTCAATGCAGCGTTAATGTCCATAGTGTTAACAACAGGCCTTATTATGGGGAGAAAAGTCAAATGTGGCAGCGCTGTGAGACACACTGGTTTATTTTTTAATTATTTATTTATTTTCTCTTGTTCTTTTATTTATTTATTTTATTTGGCTTTTTCATTTGGGGTTAATTGTTGCACTTTATGACCAAATTTCTATAACTTTTAATTTTCTTTACACAATCCTGTCAGAATTAACAAAAATGGAAAAGTGACTTGATTAAAAGGACCTTTTTTTTTAAATGTTGCGGGTACATCCTGTTTTTCCCACCTCAGCCTGGTTCTTCCCTCAGATTGTTTAAAAATTCATCTTCTAAAAAAGCCTCGCAAACGTTTTTTTCTCATTTTATTGAGAATACACAGTAGGGGTAAAGGCTGCAGCTGGGTACGAGTGTGGACTGAATGAGTCGCAACTATGGGAAATGCCAGTAATCTGAGGGAAACAGCTCACCGCAACATACTGAAGAAAAAATAAGAACTTTGAACTAGTTCGTATAGAAATTGAACTTTCCCAACTCATGGAGAAAAGCTGTGAAGGTTCGATAAAATTACACGAAGGTTCTGATGGTGGAACAAGCCTTATGTAGAGGTTATAACTTTTATTTCTTTCCTCCCTTTTAGCAAGCCTCATCTCTCTACACCCACTTTGCATTGGTTCGGTCATTTTGTTAAACAAATTCTTACAAGTGCTAGACATCCCACAGGGAATCTGACTCAAATGTGTTCATTAGTCCTGTCATGATCCTGCCATGCCCTGCCCTCCATGCATCATCATTCATCTCATCAGCCTTCATTCATCATACCTGGTCCCCTCATCAAGCTCATACCACACACCTGCCTCTCCTGCTATATAAGATCTGGCCTGCTCTCCAACCATTGCCAGGTTATTGAATGCTCCTGCTAGTAAATATGCCAGCCTTTTTCCATCCTGCCTGATCATATCCTCCCGACCTCGTTTTCACACCTGACCCTCGCTAAGAACTCTGCCCGCCTCCATGACCCTCGCCTGTCTTCAACTCTGCCTTTACCTGAGTTTTACTTCGGTAACACCTCCTCTTAGCTTCAGGCTAATAAAGACTGTTAAATCGTCTTACTGTGTTTGGTGTCTTCACGGGTTCTCAAGTTCTAGTCGTTAAAAGTCCACCTCTAAAGTGCACAGTAAAGGCCAGCTGCTGTTTTCATTACATCCTGACATAGTCTGATATGTACCTCTCTTCAACTTTTGGAGATAATCCAATTAAAGATGGCCGCCACAGACAACTGACATTACGCTACAGAATATACGATGTCATCAGATGTGTTTGCGAAATTCACTCCATCAAAGGCCATCTGATGTTCGGTACGTGCTGTTTGAAATAAAAGGTATTCACAAAGTTATTTTATTTTCTCCAAACACACACACCCACACACACACATACACACACGTTCAAGGGTGAACTCTAAAACAGTGAAGTATTTTCTGACAAACCCAGTTTCATGTGTAAATGTGCCACTGGGGTGCAGAATGTGATAAGTGATCTGATTCCCGAGGGCATCAAATAACCGTGTGACTGAACGGTTACCGTTTCTCTAGTTACCGTCGTCGTAGCAACGACTGCAAAGCTTATGTGTCCAGATCTGTGTTGATGATGAGAGCCGGGTTTGGACAGTTAATCCCATCCTGGTGGCAGAGCTCTTTCCAAACCCCTGCATGGTACATATTAACTCCAGTTTTCTTATGAATCTCATTCAAAATCTAAGAAATCTTCTAAGAAACACTGGCGTTGCCTCATCCCCTGTGAACTTTTTCCCCCTGAGCAGAAGAGGCAAACTCGTGATTGTTATTAGGCTGAAATCCCTCGATTACTCTACCCATCTGGAGATTGACTTGCTCACTGTCTTAATGGGAGTTATACGAGAGGATTGATTCGGCTTCATCTCTGTTCTTTGTGGAAGTGTCCTGTGTGGATGATGAAACTAGGCAAGCGATGAGGCAGTTGTTGCCTCAGCCAACACAAGAGAAACATCAAAAATGAAGGAAACAATAGAAGGCAGCTCCTAAACTCCAAAGTTATCTTCTGCAAACGTTTGTTCTCAACTGGCTCTGTTAGCTGTGTGAAAATGAAAGGAACAATGAAAGCTCTAAAATATGGATTCATTAGCCCTGATTCCATTACCAGGTAGTTCCTGGGATGGGGAAATTGACCAGGAAATAGGATGTCCCAGTTCTCTCATTCAAATTCTGAATGAGGCTGACGTCAGCCTATCGCGACTGCTTTGGCAGTGAGTGATGTCACTGAACAGCGTCAACAATCGTCCGCAGTAGAGTTAATAATAATAAAAGCATTCATTCTATCGAAGGATAATGTAATTTAATCCATTCTGAGGAAGAGAGCAGGTGTGCTGTAAAATGTGCTGTTCAATGACCAGAAGAAGTACTGTTTTTGTCAGCGCTCTGTGAGACAACAAAGCCTGTTAACTAAGTCTGTGGGGGAATTTCCCCGTTTTTCCAGTGTTGGGAGTTTAGCAACAGCTGTGGGCGAATTTCGCCATGTTTTCCAGTGTCTGAAGTTAAATTTTAAATGCGATCGGGGCTTATTTTCCTTTGCCTCCAGACTGCTTCACCAGCAACTCCTCTAATTTTACTGATGCCAGTTGTTTTGGACATATCTGCTGATGTCATTTCCTGCGGAGTTACAACCAATCAGTGGGAGTTACCCAGATGTTCTGCTCAGCTACTCCACCGGGACATTCAGAGTATCTAACCCTGAGCAGACACTCTGAAGGTTCCTGAAAACGGCCTGGAAAATGGCTGTTCGGTCGGCCCGGTCAAGTGGAAACATGCGAATGTCGGGAAGTTCCTGTAAATCTACCCTGAAGTTCTGGTAGAGGAAACAAAGCTAACATCAAATTTTCTCATTAGTTGCTGTCAAACTTCTCCTTTTCAAAAAAATGCTTGATTTTGACATGGATTAGAATTTATTCAGATTTTTTACCAATTTCTGCTGCTGAAAATGTCCTCCATCTCTTTCTCTCTTGTATGTTTTTCCTCCTATTTGTAATGTGCCGCGTCTGCAGTGATGCGGGGGTTAATGTACCCGTCTGTTGTGGTGAAGAGACCTGAGCCAAAGGGCAAAGCTCTCGATTTACTATATGTTCCAACCCTCACTTATGGTCACAAGCGAAGGGTAGTGACTGAAAGAACGAGATTGCAGATACAAGCGACTGAAGTTTAGAGATAGGGTGATCAGCTCAGTCATCCGGGAGGGGCTCGGAGTAGACCCGCTGCTCCTCCACATCAAGAGGAGCCATTTGGCTTGAACATCTGATTAGGATGCCCCCCGTGGTGAGCTTTTCTGAGCACAACTGGGAGGAGACCCAAAGGAAGACCCAGGACATGCTGGAGGGACCGTCTCTCGGCTGACCAGAGAATGCCTTAAGATTCCCCCAGAGGAGCTGGCCTAAGTAGCTGGGGAGAGGGATGTCTGGGCCTCCCTGCTTGAGCTACTGTCCCCGCGATCCGACCCCGAATAAACAGCCGAAAATGAATGAATGAATGAAATGTTACAGTGGAAAGTGGAATTTAAAAATAAACACATTTTCTATTACATTTATCCAGGCCACCCTTTTTTATTAGGCCCAGCAGAAAATTTGTTTCAGGCTATTCTGAACCAAGCGTTTACCAATGAAGACAGGAAATAGGGTAGGAGACTTTTTTTTTACATCGAGCCGTCATGTTAAACTCAGAGTGACTGATCATTTTCAAAAATAACAATTAAAAAGGGTTTCTCATTGAACCTGGCCTTCACAAGGGCAAACCAACTGACTGTAAAAAAAACACTTATTCACTTTTTTAGGAGATTTTATCAAAGCTCTGTGAGCTGCAGAATCAAATCAGCCTTGAGTGGTTTAATTTCCGGCTGAATTGCTTTCTGGATGAAGGCTGTTGAAACATCTGTAAGACTGAATCTGATTATTTTCACATTGTCAGAGCTGAGCTGATGGTTTGAGGAGATTGTCTTGTTTTAGCCTCTTTCACAGTGAGCACTGTGGGATTTGTTCACACTTGTTAAAGAGTATTAATAATCCACAAAGTGGTGAGAAATGTGAAGCTGTGGATATTTTTTATGCCACGTGATTTTTTTAAGCCATCATCTCCACTCATTCTTTTATATCCTTTTCCCCATAGCTCGTCAACTGAAACACAACGTTGCATTTGATCCAGTTATTTTCCCAATATGATTTCCTCCGAGTCCTGCTCGGGCTGGGACAATCCCAACTGGATGAGGAGTCGCCGCTAGACTCCTGACTTCACATGCTCAGGTAACTAAAAACACCTGGATGTGATATTTTGTTTAAAATAACATCCATCTGCTTAATGTGTCTTTGCACGCGGGTAATGTTTGCAGTCATTTCCTAAATGTGAAACCCCTGAAGCTTTTGTTGAAGAGTTCATTTTGAAAAACAGATTACTACATTTTTATTTACTACAGTGGATGTCAAAACATCTGATCAACCGTGGTTTGGAGAAATGGAGATTAGATCTGATCACATTGATGATCTTGCAGCTAGTCTAAGTAAAGCCAAGACAAATGTTAAATTTCGCCAACTCTAATCTGAAGATTGTCATTGCAGTTTATGCTACAGATATTGAGTATAATCATTTAATAGAATTATCCTTAAAAAAAAGTTGAGATGCTGCAGTTTGCTGATGCTAACTGTACTCACAAAAAACTATAAAATCTATGCAAATAAGAATGTAATAGGAAACTGATGGAGAAAACCGTGTTTATTATGGTTTTATAAGATGTATTACATGATGGAAAATTTGGGAGCTTTTTAGCACCTAATATTGTTTACTCATGAAAAATACTCCCAAACCTGTTTTGGCTGGATTCATACATTTCCTTGTTTCAGCTGCAAATGTAGAATTTTCTTTTGAAATTCCTGAAACAGCCTAATGTAGGTCACTCCATCTTCCTGCTCCAAGCCCTTTGCCTGAGATGCTGTTACAGGCATGCTTTGTCAGAGCAGACAAGGGTGGAGTTTCACTGAAACTAAGCATTTTATTTGCAGGTATAAATTCAGATTAAAATGACAGTGCCAAAAATAGTATTTTATCATATACTGTGTCTACCTTTGTTCTCAAAGGTTTAAAATAGCGTGATCTGGAACTTAAGTTATTTTAGGGTGACAAGACTCCACTTTGATCTTTACCTTGTTTGGACTAGCCATTAGCTTGTCAATCCAGTTCAAGCTAATCGCTGTTTTTCCAAACTGAGGCAGTTCAAAGACACAACAACAAGTAAGATGTTTCAAAATTTCTTGTTATTTCTTTATCTTGAGCATACAAACTTTGTTAAAAGCAACACACAAAGTGAGGTTTGCTGTAGTTTTCTGAGCCTCCAGCAGCACATGGTCAGCCCACGTGACCTCCTCCTTTGAGTTTCTGTGTCTGTTTATGTCTCGTGGGAGCATCTGCAATTTTGCAAGCATTTGGATGAAACAAATCTGACACACACACACACACACACACACACACACACACACACACACACACACACACACACTTCAAATGCAATGCATAAGCATAGGGTCATGTTTTGAGGCAGGTGTCTAATCCAGGACATGCAGAGTCAACTCAACACAGGGGGTAAGTAATCAAAAGTTATTTATTTAGAAAAATGGAAGCTAAGGGTGCACTGGGAAGTCCAGTGACCGGGAAACAGCGAGAACAACGTCTAGGGAAGAGCAGAGACAGGTGAGTCCCGAGAGGGGAGCACAGCAGGGAAGGATGGGTTGTTGTTGGGACTTACGGCAGACAAAGTTCTTGGAAGCGGCGAGAGATAATAAGCCGAGGGTGAGTCCAAAGTCCAGTGAGAGGTGAGGAAGAGCGGCGAGAGAGCGGGTCGGTCAGGAAGAAGGGTGTGACATGGCTGAGTACAATCCAGAGGGTTGTTGTGGTATTTTGTGGAATCCAGAGAGTACCTGAAGCATGGGAGCAAAAACACGATCAACTAGTTGGCTGGTAAATTACTTAAGACGAGTCGTACGAAAACCCTAGTGACTGAGGTGTATGGCTGGAGCTACCCAAACAGTAGCAATCATCCAACGTCCTGTTGTGTCCCCATCCTCCTTTTAAACCCAACCTGCTGATTGCAGATCCAACACAGCTGGTGTCTCACCATCTCCCTCACCTGGAAGCAAGCTCAGAGATGGTTTGTTGAGAGAGAACACTCACCCCGGCTCATGACACGTAGTGCAAACACCCAGATTAAACTTTGACCTGCATTGTAAACACACCAGCCCTGTCTGCTGGACAGCAGCACTCGTCTGACGCCAATCACATGACCCACACTTGCTCTCTGGCTCAACGCTCAGTAAAGATGCACCTTATTGTATCTCACCAAGTTAAAATGCAACAGTGAGGGAGTTAACTAATGACTGCAGATAATAAGCTAGCTGTGTCGTCATGGAAACAAGCCACACAGCCACAACCTGATTATTATCTTTCAAAAAAAGCCAAACGTTTTCTCCAAACACTACCAACCAGGTGGGACCAGAAATTTGCCACCTGTGTTTAACGTCATTAGGTTAAACACATTGTGACACACAGCTAAGAAATATTCTAATCATGTAAATCGAGTCAGGAAGACACTGTAAAGCATTTATGACACGACTGACTCTAGAATGTAAAAAAATAACTGACTCCAGATAGAAGAAAGGTTGATTACCAACGTTTCACAGGGTCCCACGTTTTTACTGATCAAGATCAATCAGGTTATTTATGACTTTATACAAGACTTTTTTCTTAAATTAAAACAGTCATAGTTAATACAAAACATGCGTCTTAAAGAGACAATGTGTAGTTTTTACCATTATTTTCTGGAAATATCCATCAAAATGTTGTTGAAAATGAATTCAATGATGCTCAGTTGTTGAAAAATATTGGCAGCTTCATAACATATAACCATAAAAATCAGATCTGAAATGCATGAGAGCGGGTCTAAGTCTGTGACGCCATATTAGATGCCATGTTTCCTTCTACAGGAGCCCGTGAGGGCAAAATGCATTTACTGATTTGTTAAAAATGGTTACAAAACTTTCATCATTCTTAAATGTTGTTGTTTTACACATTTACCTCTTCACTTGCTGCCAGTAAAAGGGGGTCTGATGTGCTTGTTATTTTGCTGAAGTTTGCACTCCACAGGGCTTTTTTACCCTAATGGGCATCCATTGGTAAGGTCTTACTAGAACACAAAAATACTGCTTGCTTGCAACGATTTAGGTATCAACTACTCCCTATTGCTGGGAAAAATACACACTGTCACTTTAAGTTAGTTTCCCTTCATGCATTCATTAGCCTTTGAATGACTGTTCCGCACTGTAACTGCTCACCCTTTAACTTTTTCCTTTTCTTTTAATTTTTAAATTCAAATAGAATTTGTGTGTACTTTCTGCCATGCTAATTTTTAATGTTCTTGCTATTCTTGCTATTTGGAAAGCACATTGAATTTCCTTTTTGTGTGAAATGTTATATTTAAATTAAGCTGCCTTGCCTTTTCTAAATCCCTCTGAAAATTATGCAAATTCAGCAGTTTTATTCTTGACATTTTCAGTACCTTCCAGAATGAGCCGTTTCAGGGCTCTATCACTTTAAGAAAACAAGATGGAGATGGCCACACCCACCCACCACTCAGGCTGCTATAACAAGCTTAAAAATCCAGCAGGGGCTTAGAGTAGAGCTGCTGCTCCTCCAGCTCTCTTGTACGTGACCGGGCATTTCCACAGAACACGTAAGCGACACGTAACTTTCGTGAAACATTTGACGCAGTAATTAGCCGCTGTCACAGTGGATGGGTACCTTTCCACTGGCCACATGTTCAGATGTCCTGTTGCTTAACTAGTAAAAAAAAATATGTTATTACCCATGACACCTCCGTAGATGAAGTAAACAGAACAAAAATATGATGATGTCTTTCACTTTGCTTCTTAACCAACGTAATTGCGCTTGGTGTTACAATTCTTCATCTCATGACCTCTTAGGACCAGCTTAATAGAACACTTTTGCCGCTGTTTCACATCTGAAACAGCTGTTAGAACAATACATCTATTACGTTGAGCACCATTTACGCATTCGATGGAAAGCCAGAGAGGCAGTTCTATGCCTATTTCCCCCTGTGACATCACAAAAGGGGATTTTTTTTATTGGCCTGTTTCAGGCACATAAGAAAGCAGATGGGAGGATATTTTTCACATTAGGAGTGTTTAGAGAGAGAGAGGAGAGCACAAAAGGAGGCAGAAGGTGAGTTTTGTATTAAATGCCCTCTTCAAGAAATTTTACAGAATTGAATTTATTGAGTCTTGTTTGATATCCTGTGAAAGCCAATATTAAATGTATTTTTCTTCCTTTTATCAACCAATAAAATGAGCTGCGGCTAATTTAAGCTTGTCTTCTGTCAGTTGTTGTGGATGAGTGTTGATTTTATTCATGAACAAAGTGTTCAACCCTGCACATTTTCCCCATTTGCAATATCCCTTTTCCTCAGAAGTAGGTCAGCTCGTCCTGTTTTCAACAAGATCAACAGATTTGTGCTTAAAAAGCAGAAATTGCATCCTGGTGGTGAGAAAATAAAAGCTGTTTATGGAAATCTGCTTTAGATGAAAATTCAACAGTCTTGATTCAGCTTTTGTCAATTTTCCCAAACAGTTTTTAAACTAAAAACTCATAAGAGAGGAGCTGCTTGAGTGTTATTGGCACTAGGGGAAAGCTGCCCTTGTGAAGATCCTTTGGAACAAGACAGAAAAGAAATCATGGCTTATCTCAGGACCTCAGGGTCCTTCTCTCCTCCTTCTCCTTCCATCCCTTCCCCATGGTGCTGCTTTCGTAGCAAAAGAAAACCAAATTTACCTGGAGCTTGTCTTAGTGGAGAACATTCTTAGTGAGGAAAGGGCAGCTAAAAGCTGACTAATGCAGTCTAGAGATAATGTAATTTGCTGCATATATATGCGGATTTGCGGCTCACCAGAGGGGTGTCGAAGGGAAAAGTGCTGTAAAACAAGGATGGAGGACACTAAATAAAGAATGACAAGATGAAGGGATAGAGGAGGACATGAGAGGCAGCTAAAGCTTCCTCTGTGTCCCCGGCCAGTGAGACGTAATTGACTGAGACAGCTAACTTCCAGTTATTCAGCTGATGAAGCTTTTCACTCTCAGGACTGCTGGCTGGACACAAACAAACTCACTAACGGAGGAGACAAAGACGGAGCTGCAGAGAGAGGGGGACGCTCACTGTTTTGTTAACACGTCAACCCACAATTGTCGACTTCCCTCACACACACACACACACACACACACACACACACACACACACACACACACACACACACACACACACACACACACACACACACACACACAGCGGACTGAAACAAAGTGCTGATACTGCTCTTCCAGCTCTGGTGCAGGCACATGCATGACTGGCTGGAGTCGTGAGGTTAATGTGGCATGCTAGGCACTAGACAGTCCTGCTGGTGGTGCAGAGGAATGCTGTCTGACCCTGTTTGGTTGTTCAGAATCACCTTGATCCAGATGATCTGGTGCAGCTAATATGGCTCCATCAGAACCCGTTTGACAGAGGATCTATCCAATCCCAAACGGATCCACAGCTTTCCAATGAAGGCAACCCCTCCCTCCCTTCCTCACTCCAGGTCCCAGCTACATCCTGCTGCATTCTGCTGCATGTGCACGCAGGCCATAATCAGCACAAGTGCAAAGCTGCAGAACACCAGAGGGAGATCTGCAGATGAGAAGCACGACCCAAAGGCTGCACCTGCTACTGCAGTCTCCCTTGCAGACGGCGTCTTTGGATAATCATGAATTATGAAGGGCATGCTGGGAAAAAAGGAAATGTCACAAGAGAAGACAGCAGAGAGAACAAGACAGGGTTATAAATGCTCCATCATGGTTGGCAGTGGCTTTCTGCTGAGGTTTCCCAAGCTGCTCAGTAGATATTACACTGATATTTCATCATTGCACACTACAGTAGATTAGATTTCTGTCCTTAAACCCTTTCTCAAACTTCAGCACAAAGTGTCTTTGGTATTAGTTGGAAAGCAATAATCTGCCTCTGTGTGAAATTTTCATCAGATAATCTTTGAAACAAAGTAAAAGAGGAGGAAGGAAGAAGAAAGAGGGTCTCACTCAGGGTGTGTAACCTTGTTTCTCCTGTGCTCTTTGCTGCAGCTGTGCCAGTGTGTTCATCATTAATCATTCAGACATGTCATCTAGAAATTTAAAAATTACCCACATAGCTTCGTATATGAATGTCATTGCTGTTTCCATCCATCTCTTTAGTGTTTTTACAGAAACTTTGAGAAGTGTTCAGTCCTGCAGTAAAACAAATGATCCTTTAAACTGAGTCATGTTTTAAATGAAGAGACGCTGCATTCATACCTCAGAAATCGCCCTAGATTAAATCGTGTCATTGTTTGATGTAATAATGATTTTTTAAAAAGACAGAAAAACAAGTCCTGGGGCCAAATCTGTCATTCAAGCCTCATTGATCTCAAGTAATGAAATACTGGAGCAGGTCGCAGCAAGGTCACAGTGTCTGTAATTTAAATGAAGAATAGCTCAATTAAATAGTAAGTGAAAAGGAGTAGTTCCAAATAAGAGAAAAAAGCTTCTTTTTTGCTAAATAACTTATTAACAATAATAAATTTGGTCGTTATTTTATGCGGCAGCAGCAAAATTAGTATTCAGAATGATTTGATGACATTTAGCAGCTTGTTAGATATGAAGGAGAGATGTATCACACAGGCTAGCCAAAATAAAATAAGATAGCAATTTATGAAACCATATGCTAGTAAAGAAAGTGTAGAGGTCAGCTTAAGGGTCAAAGTTCACAAGTCTCAGTCTCAAGGAGGAAGCTGTGTTTGGCTGAAGGAAGGAGGGTGAATCGCTTATGGGCTTGATCGATGAAAATATAACACCTCTGTCCATCCCAGTGGTGCCCCAAAGGTGTGGCCGGGGGGGCCATGGCCTCCCCAATGGCCCCGCCCCAGGAAAGATCCCCCCCCCCCCCCCCCAATAAATCATATTCATGTTCGCACTGACTATAAATTTACCCTTTTTAATCAAGACATAGTTTAAAACTCTGTGAAAATATAATATAACAGATGAGCAAATAAATAAATCATTATAAAAAACTGTTTAAAGGTTGCTGTTGCTAATCATTTTCAAAACAAAAATTAAGTATACATACTTTGGTGAAGGCAGCAACATGCATTAAACTCTTCTAAAATAAAAACATGAGGAAAATATAACGCAAATATATGTTTAAAATCTATTTTTCTGAAATATGTGTTTCTTAAATTTGAGCTGAATGTGATGGATGCATATTTTTTCAATGAAAATGAATAAGGAGCAATACACAGCCACAGGCTAAACTCTCCCAGAGTTACCATAAAGATCGATTTGGTGCACCACCCCAACATTTTCTCTGCCCCCCTCTATGAAAAATTTCTGGGGGCTCCACTGGTGCATCCTAGCCTGGCCTGCCAGACTTGTCCTCTGTTTAATTCTGCAAAGAGAAAGAGTCTCGTAACTCACAGGCAGAGAGGCACTTGGGGGGCGGGACTAGGCAGCTCAAAAGTGACTAATAAGAAAAAAGATGGAAATGCCGACTGCAGCACGCGACACTAGTTTTTTAGCTGTATTAAAAAAAGGCGTCTGGCGACAGCACAAACATCATGGATGGCATGGATGTCCGAAAATTTTCTCCAGCTTAACAGCAGAAAAACAGAGGTACTGCTCATTGGTACTCCTCATCAGGTAAAATCTTCTAACCTAAAAAATATTACCATATTAGGTAGTAACATAACATTTTCTACATCTACCACTAATCTTGGAAACTGGACCAACATTTATCAGTTGAAAATCATGTCCGTCACCTTTCTAAAGTATCATTTTTCCATCTTAAATCCATAGCAAGACTTTATCCGTTTCTTACCCAAGCAGATGCTGAGAAGTTTATCCACGCTTTTGTTTCGTCTAGACTAGACTACTGCAATTCTTTACTCACTGGAATCTCTAGTGGATACCTACAGAAACTTCAGCACATCCAGAACTGTGCTGCCAGATTTGTGACAAGGGGTCACAAGTACAACCACATTACACCTGTACTGAAGTCTCTTCATTGGTTACCAATCCCCTATAGAATTAAATACAAACTAGGTCTCCTTACCTATCAGTGTATCCATGGAAATGGTCCTATTTATCTTAAAGAGCTCCTTACTGTCCACATCACCTCAAGAAATCTTCGCTCTAGAAATTCTCAATTCCTGCAACAGCCCAGAATAAAACCTAATTCCATGGGAGATCGAGCCTTTCAAGCTGCAGCCCCACGCCTGTGGAACACACTCCCTGAAACATTGCGAGCACCTCAGTGTTGAATGTTTTAAAAAACATCTGAAGATATTTTCATTTACACAAGCTTTTCCAAACTGATTGATATTGCTGTTGTTTTACCATGAGTTAACTTAGCATTGTATGGTTTTATGAATTTTTTATTTGTTTTTATTGATTGTTTTTTGAATTGTTTCTGATTTCCTACTGTAGCACTTTGAGATTTCATTTAAATGTTAAGTGTGTTACAAATAAAATCTATTATTATTATCAGTTTTTTTAGAAGAAATGCTTTTGGCGCTTCTACTTGTGGTTTTAAAGACATTCAAGTCATTTAGAACAGAGGAAAGAGCCACAGCAAACTCAGCTGCTGTCTTTGTCATTTATGAGAAACTGAGCTTTGCTGTGTGTGATGTCCCCGACGCTGCCGTTTTTTAGCTGTAGTCAAAAACGACGTCTGGCGACAGCGTAAGCATCTTTCTTTAGCAGAAAGGCTTTAATGCGCTTCTACTTGTTGTTTTAAAGACGTGTCCAAGTCATTTAGAACAGAGGAGAGAGATGCAGCAAACTCTGCTTCAGTCGCCATGTTTATGACAAACTCGGCGTTGTGGTGTGTGACGTACGCTACTCAGCGCTGATTGGCTCGGTTAGAATTCTCAGGGGGTGGGGTTATTTGAATAGGAGAGTTCCCAGACCCTTTCTCTGTGCAGAATTAAACAGAGGAGGAGTCTGGCAGGCCAGGCTAGGTGCAGCCAGGGTACAAATCCTGCAGATATGCATTAATGTTTCTACTAAAAACAACTTGTGGCCTTTTAAAGTAAAAATGCAACATTTTGGGCCTTAATTTTTATGTATCACATATACTCTGATTATGATTTTTGATGATCATATTACAGAACTTGACCCAAAAGTCCTAAAAACAATTCGACCAACGAAAATATAAATGCCTGCAGCTCAATGTGCAGACAGATTCAGAATATTGTCTTTCAACTATTTTCTTACATTCATCACATTCAGAGGATTATTCTCTAAAATGCACGATGTTTACTGTCGCAAGATGGTGGCTTTATAACTGAGTGGCATCCCTCTCCTGAGAGTCATTAGCTCCAGTGATTACTCTGCACGGCTGCAGAGAGAATATGGGATCTTATTATGGGAGCATCAAACGGTGTTATCAGTCAAACACAGTTTCCTCCTGATATTTGCATATTCCAAGTGTCCCATATTTGCATTGTAATCAAGGCAACTGTAAAGTTGTGGGAGACAAGATTTTACAGTCCTCCCAGTCTAATTTATGTTAACAGTATAATATTAGTTTCTGGTTTGCAGAACTTGATTGTAGGTTTACATTTTATAGTTTCTACTTGCATTTTAGTATTGATTTACATGCTTATGAATAAAATATGGTGTAAAATTGTACTATTATCATACAGTTGTGACCAATACTCACATTTCAGTATTGAATCTAATTTTCTTTTTCAGGAATTCACTTCACAGTTGGAATGTTTCTGGTTCGGTTCGTAGCTGTTCAGATTGAGGTTACATGTTAATCATTTAATTGTTGATTGAAGGAATGAATGTGTTCATGCGTTTGTGTTTGTTTGACCATTTTCATGTTTCTAAGTGGCCACAATTGCTAAAAATGTTGAAAAACACCCTGTCTGCTGTGCATGAATCGATGCTCAACAAAAGCTAAAAATAGAGCAGAAGGAGTGCTGCAATGCTTTTTTTTTTTTTTTTTTTTTTTGCCGTGTCTGGCTGTGACGCAAACAGAATTAATGTCTGAATGCTGGTGACAAGCCTTATGATTTGCTCTCAGGTGGAGCATCAAAGCTTCTGCTTTTAACGTCACACCTGATACTTAAAACTTTATTGTTATTGTTTCTTGAATGCTTGTAATTCTGACCAGACACGGAGACAGAGGTGAAAGGGAAAGGAAGAGACGGGGGGGGGGGGGGGGGGGTCCCCAAAAACAGACAATCAATGATGAACAAGAGTCTGCTTCTAGACCTGCGTCATCCTGATGAGGAAATATAAAATAAACATTGTTTTACTGAACAATCACATGATAATAAATCACAGTGCATTAAGAGCCAACCACAGCCAACATGTGTTGAATGTGCCCAAATCCATACTTATGAAAGCACCATGTGAGCACCTGTGTGTGTATCCGTGTTTGTATATGTAAGGTTTCTCTATAGGAGCTGCAATGTTTTTCTAATGATGTCACCAAACCAAAAAAAAAAACAGACCACAACAATAAAACTTCACTATGTGATACTGCTGCTGATACATGGTTTAAGCAAACTAAATGATTCCACGTACTGCAAAATTCAAAACAGTGCAAAATAAATTTTCTGGATTGAAAATTACAACAGCAGCTTTTAACTCTGCAGTAGATTTTTGTGACACTTCTCAGTCGAGTCAGGTAAACTCTTGGAGCCAGAAGAGGAAGGTAAGTGGGTAGTGTGAGACGTGGTCAGGCTCTCTAGGGTTTGGAATAAGAGCAGAAAAAACCCAGATCTCCAACTCTCAAGGAGGCAGAAAATAACAGGGAAGCAAAAGGCAGGAAACGTATTGGACTCCACTCATTACTCTGTCAGGAGAATCCAATCTGGAACCAGTTGGCACGAATCATTTGGTCCAACCCTGAAAGTATGTGTCGCTTTAGAGGGAAAAAAATGGGTTTGCAGTAAAGCGAGGATTAGCTCTAAATAACGCCCCGGGATTGAGCGGGGGAGGACGTATCGGTGTCCATACAGTGCTGCTGTCACTCTGTGTGTGGTCGTGAATCTGCCATACACTCGCGTGGATGATTGCTCATTTGAGCTTTTATTTGTGCTGGTACAAACTGTCTGTCTGTGCAGTCAGATTGGATCTACAGTTCATTATGAGTCTCCCTCTGGTTGCCCAAGAGGGCTTGAACAGGCCAACTCCAGTCGCGCTCATGAGCGTGCGCGTGTGTGTGTGTGTGTGTGTGTGTGTGTGTGTGTGTGTGTGTGTGTGTGTGTGTGTGTGTGTGTGTGTGTTAGAGCATCATGCTCTTGCAGGGAGAGGCTGCCATTTGTTTCTGTTTGGCCCAGAGTGGTGGACCCGCTGCCAAGGACCGGATCTGTGGGGTGTGGTAAGAGGCGTGGAGGATCTGGACATGGGAGTCAAAATGAAAGGGATGGAAATGTTTTCATGCTGCTTTATTTCAGTTTAATTTCAGGTAAACATCTTCAAACATGTACATTAAATTTTTTATAGAAATGCAGAAATGTTACATACACACTGAACACATGGTTCCATGATGAAATAACACAAAAGAATGAGTACAGAAATCCTACATTTTCCAGAGCAGCTTCCAAATTTTAGATAGACCCCTCTCAGTAAAATAACCAGTCTCTTAAAATCTTGTATTAAAAATGAATCTGGGAGTGTGGTTGAGTGTCAGGAGGTCAGCTCCACTTTGTCTTCCACATATGAGGACAATAGAATCTTGCTCTTTAATTAAACTCACTTTTTACACCTCGTGTGTCTACTGCATCTATAAATGCTCTAAAAGTGAAAAAGAACAACTTCAGTCTGTTTTCGCCTGTGTTTCATTTTTGGAATTATGTGCAAGTCGCTTCAAAAAGTCCCGGATAGCAACATCACAAAAGGGGAAATTAGCTTAGAACCACCTCTCACATCTCCAGAGTGGAGCAACAGAAGCTCTACTCTGAGCTGGATATTGGAGCTTCTCAGCTTATAGCAGCCTGAGTAAGAGTGGGCGTGGCCAGCTCCGGCTTCGTCGTCGTCGTCTTCCTCCGCTTATCCGGGTCCGGGTCGCGGGGGCAGCATCCCAACTAGGGAGCTCCAGACCGTCCTCTCCCCAGCCTTCTCCACCAGCTCCTCCGGCAGGACCCCAAGGCGTTCCCGGACCAGATTAGAGATGTAACCTCTCCAACGTGTCCTGGGTCGACTCGGGGGTCTCCTGCCAGCAGGACATGCCCAAAACACCTCCCCGGGGAGGCGTCCAGGAGGCATCCTGACCAGATGCCCAAACCACCTCAACTGGCTCCTTTCGATCCGGAGGAGCAGCGGTTCTACTCTGAGTCCCTCCCGAATGTCAGAGCTCCTCACCCTATCTCTAAGGCTGAGCCCAGCCACCCTACGAAGGAAACTCATTTCGGCCGCTTGTATCCGCAATCTCGCTCTTTCGGTCATTACCCAAATCTCATGACCATAGGTGAGGATTGGGACGTAGATCGACCAGTAAATTGAGAGCCTGGCTTTCTGGCTCAGCTCCTTCTTCACCACGACAGATCGGCTCAGCGTCCGCATCACTGCAGATGCTGAACCAATCTGCCTGTCGATCTCCCGATCCCTCCTACCCTCACTCGTGAACAAGACCCCAAGATACTTAAACTCCTCCACTTGAGGTAGGACCTCTCCTCCGACCCAGAGTTGGCAAGCCACCCTTTTCCGGTCGAGAACCATGGTCTCATATTTGGAGGTGCTGATCCTCATCCCAGCCGCTTCACACTCGGCCGCGAACTTACCCAGCAAGAGCTGAAGGTCAGAGCTGGATGAAGCTAGGAGGACCACATCATCCGCAAAAAGCAGAGACGAGATTCTCCTGCCACCAAACTCGATACACTCCACACCACGGCTGCGCCTAGAAATTCTGTCCATAAAGGTAATGAACAGAACCGGTGACAAAAGGCAGCCCTGGCGGAGTCCAACCCTCACCGGGAACAGGTCGGACTTACTACCGGCTATGCGGACCAAACTCACGCTCCTCTGGTAAAGGGACTGAATGACCCTTAACAGAAAGCCACCCACCCCATACTCCTGGAGCGTCCCCCACAGGGTGCCCCTGGGGACACGGTCATAAGCCTTCTCCAAATCCACAAAACACATGTGGATTGGTTGGGCAAACTCCCATGCCCCCTCCATCACCCTTGCAAGGGTATAGAGCTGGTCCACAGTTCCACGGCCAGGACGAAAACCACATTGCTTCTCCTAAATCTGAGATTCAACTATCGATCGGGCCCTCCTCTCCAGTACCTTGGAGTAGACCTTTCCAGGGAGGCTGAGGAGTGTGATCTCTCTATAGTTGGAACACACCCTCAGGTCACCCTTCTTAAAGATGGGGACCACCACCCCGGTCTGCCACTCCACAGGAACTGCCCCCGATGACCACGCAATGTTGCAGAGACGTGTCAACCATGACAGCCCTACAACATCCATAGCCTTGAGATACCCAGGACGAACCTCATCCGCCCCTGGGGCTCCGCCGCTGTGTAGTTGTTTGACTACTTCAGCAACTTCTGCCCCCGAGATTGGACAGTCCATCCCCAGGTCTCCCGGCTCTGGTTCCCCCTCGGAATGCGGATAGGTGGGATTGAGGAGCTCCTCAAAGTATTCCTTCCACCGTCCGACTATAGCCCCAGTTGACGTCAGCAGCTCCCCATCCCCACTCTAAACAGACACGAGCGAGTTGCTGCCGTCCTCTCCTGAGGCGCCGGACTGTCTGCCAGAACCTCTTTGGAGCAGATCGATAGTCTTTCTCCATGGCCTCACCAAACTCCTCCCAGACCCGAGATTTTGCCTCGGCAACTGCCACTGCTGCACCCCGCTTGGCTATCCGGTACCTGTCTGCTGCCTCCGGAGACCCACAGATCAGCCATTGCCCTGTAGGCCTCCTTCTTCAGCCTGACGGCTCCCCGAACCTCTGGTGTCCATAAGCGGGTACGGAGGTTGCCACCACGACTGACACTGGCCACCTTGCAACCACAGCTAGCAACAGCCTCCTCAACAATCGCAGAGTGGAACAAGGCCCACTCGGAGTCAATGGCCCCACTGCTCTCGGGATGCGGTCAAAGCTCTGCCGGAGGTGGGAGTTGAAGACCGTCTTAACAGGTTCTTCTGCCAGGCGTTCCCAGCAGACCCTCACTATGCGTTTGGGTCCGCCAGGTCTATGCGGCATCTTCCCCTGCCATCTGATCCAACTCACCATCAGGTGGTGATCAGTTGACAGCTCCGCTCCTCTCTTCACTCGGGTGTCCAAAACACACGGCCGCAGGTCAGATGATATGACTACAAAGTCTATCATCGACCTGTGACCTAGGCTGCCCTGGTACCAAGTGTACCGATGGGCATCCTTATGTTCGAACATGATGTTCGTTATGGCCAAACTGTGGCTTGCACAGAAGTCCAATAACGAAACACCACTCGAGTTCAGATCAGGCGGGCTGTTCCTCCCAATCACACCCCTCCAGGTCAAGCTGTCATTGCCCACGTGAGCATTGAAGTCCCCCAGCAGGACAATGGAGTCCCCTGGTGGAGCACTATCTAGCACTCGTCCCAGGGACTCCAAAAAGGGTGGGTACTCTGAACTGATATTTGGCCCATAAGCACAAACAACAGTCAGGACCCGTTCTCCGACCCGAAGGCGCAGGGAAGCTACCCTCTCGTCCCCCGGGGTAAACCCCAACACACAGGCAGAGAGACTTGGGGCAAACAAAAAGCCAACCCCAGCCCTCCACCTCTCACCCGGAGCAACTCCAGCAAAGGAGAGTGTTCACCCCCTCTCAAGGACTTGGGTTCCAGAGCCAATGCTACGTGTCGAGGTGAGTCCGACTATATCTAGCTGGTACCGCTCAACCTCTGCCACAAGCTCCTCCTCCTTCCCCGCCAGCGAGGTGATGTTCCATGTCCCAAAAACCGGTTTTCTTGTCCGGGGATCGGACCGCCAAGGATCCCGCCTTGGTCTGCCACCCGATCCACATTGCACCGGATCCTTCATGTTCCTCCTGCGGGTGGTGGGTCCACACTTGGATGAGCCCATGTATCCGGTTCGGGCTGGGCCCGGCCGGGCCCCATGGGCGAAGGCCCGGCCACCAGGCGCTCGGCCACCAGGCACTCGGCCACCAGGCGTTCGGCCACCAGGCGCTCGCCCACGGGCCCCAACCCCAGGCCTGGCTCCAGGGTGGGACCCCAGTAACCCTCCGGGCCGGGTACTCCGACTCTTTGACTTTACCTCCATGAAAGATCCTGTGAACCGTTCTTTGTCTCACCCTTCACCTAAGACCAATTTGTCATGGGAGACCCTACCAGGGGCGCAAAGTGCCCCAGACAACATAGCTCCTAGGATCATTAGGCCCCTTAAACTCCTCCACCATGATAAGGTGACGGTTTAAGGAGGAGGCCAGCTCCGGCTTGTTTTCTTAAAGTGACAAGGCTTGTTCTGAAAGTGGTGGAATGCTTGCATTTCTTAGTTTTACCTTACTTTTTATATTTTGCATGATGAAGAACAAGTGTTGCATCATTACACATTTTTACTGCCAAACCCCTACAGATTTTGAAAGAATAAATGACAAAAAATGTCATTTTGGTGCAGAGAACTTAAACATCATAATTGTTTATTGTGATTATCTAAAAGTATTTTAATTGAAGTTTATAAATGTTAAGTTTTATTATTATTTGTTGTTTGGAATAATATTTATGCAGCAACAGCAACAAAGAAATCTTGAAATGTAAAATAAAACAGAGATGGAAACACGTCGTGGCTGAGAACTTCGGAAATAAAAGGGTATCATAAAAGGATGGAGGGGATTTAACGTTGGTGTGTAAATACTGGGAATGACAACACTGTGAGTGGGAAAGAGGATCATACAAAGGAAAGTACACACACACACACACACACACACACACATATACAAATAGGTTGATCACTTATCCATTTACACATGACAGAGCCAGCGGGATCAGGTTGCCTAATGACAATAACACACACAACATTCTCTCTCTCTCTCTCTCTCTCTCTCTCTCTCTCTCTCTCTCTCTCTCTCTCTCTCTCTCTCTCTCTCTCTCTCTCTCTCTCTCTCTCTCTCTCTCTCTCTCTCTCTCTCTCTCTCTTCTCTCTCTTTCGCTCTGACAGTGAATCCGACAGGCCGAAGCTCTCCAGCTCAATTGAATTACTGTTATAATACACCAAGACTGAGTCTGGGACCCCGTCTGACCACCAACCACACCCTCTCTGTTTGCTCTGCAGTGGTGGGGGCTCAAACTGACACACAGGATCAGATATACACACTCCGCACATATACTCACACAACCGACCCACACTCCTCAGCATATACAGTCACTTTCTTTATGAATGTGCCTGAAATAAAACCATGGATTTTAATTCAGACACTCTGGTGGAGATGCACACACACCCACGTCCACGCTGAGCACGCTCAATTTCTGCGAGCAACTCTCGGCTGATTTTGATGAAGGATGGAAATCGCTGCTTTTCGTTGCACTTCTCTTTTGTGTGTTCTTGTTTGTGATGCATGCTTGTTTGCTAAAAAAAACAGGAGGAAGTGGGACCTGAAGTAAGAAAAGCTCAAACTAAAACAGCGCAGATTTGGTTACAAGTCAATGTTGTAATTTTAATGAAAGTCATATCCCTTTTGAAATCAAAGAAGTAAAGGAAAAGCCATGTAATAGCTGAAAAATATGGAAACTATTTATGGGGAGCTTGCAGAATAATGTTTAGGCAGTTTGTGTAACATTTCTATAATTTCCACATACAGCATCGCACTGCCAGAAAAGAGCGAGGTTGGATGAGGACCAACTGTGTCACGCGAGTGATGGCTGGTGGCCTGCTTGGTGTGTGTGATGAAGCCGGGAGGAAAAATGGGAAAGGGGGAGGAAGAATGACAGGAAGAGGGGGATTGGAGAGGACGATGAAAGGGTGGAAGCGGAAGAAGGAGAGATTCAGAGCTGATGTTGCTGCCATGGTAACCAGAATCACCTTGGAGAAGAACAGAACCGCTCTGGGGAAAGACCCAAAGAGCGCACGCACAAAACTCATCAAACAACCACGTTCATGTTTAATCCAAGCAGCTCTATTTTTGGAACAAAGTCTGGCCTTAAGTCAAAGAGGCTTTGTGGGATACGGGTCCAGGCATGAATGATCCTCAACTGACCATTTAGGTTTAATTAATAAATCTCAACCATGAAATGCCATGCAGAGTCCCCCTTTTTGTTCCCTAAACTAAGCCGATTCCATCTGGATCGTGTCTATTTTTGCAATATTGTTGAGTTTCATTCTGTGGGCATTTGGATTTTTGACTAGAGAGCATTTTTCAGCACCTGTCCTTGAAATGTCTCCGTACAGTGCACCGTACTTTATGCTTTCGTTGCTCTAAATATGCATACAGATTCCCTGCTGTGGCGATGCGGAGGATTTCCCATCCCCCTGTATTTCATGCTCAAATCTGTTCTGCTTTTGTGGGAAAGATTCCCACGTTGTTTTCCTTTTTCTGATATACAATTAGATGTATGATTAGCTGCATCCACATATTGTGCAAATACTTTTGATGCATGCCTCTGTGTTGTTTGCTTTAAATTGTAAACGTGTGTGAACAAAAACACATTATAATTTCTAGGAAAAATTATCTTACAAAAACATTAGAAAATGTCTGCTTGCACCTATATTGTACACAACCCAAATCTGAGCCCTAAAAAAGGGTAAAGCAATAAAACACAACCATCTGGAAGAACTTTTACCAGAAATTAAGGGTGTCCGATATTATTGGTTGATATTGGCATTAAAATATTGGAAAATATCAGTTTTGGTTTTTACTCTTTTAAGGACACAACTTTTTCATACCATACACATATAATGAACCCCCCAATCCAACCCCTTAACGCCGAGTGTCAAGCAAGGAGGCATTTGGTCCCACAAGTCTTTGGTATGACCCGACCAGGGTTTGAAACCCAATCTCCCAGTCCCAAGGCGGACACTCATGCCACTGAGCTTTTGACTTTTTGGGGAACCACATATTATAATGTTGGTTTACATAGGTGTCATAAAACTATATTTGTAAATCTAGCCTAGAAATCTAGACAAATCGTAGCAGAAGTAAAATTATTTTGCTAGGGATGTCGGTCTAGCCACGCTCTATCTGAGCCTCAGCAGGCCCGATCAGTCTTGTGTTATGCAAGTGAGCTAATCAGTGACCTCGATTTGGTGGGCAGGATGTTACTGTGACTGAGTAAAAGATGGCGACGACTCATTTGAAACAGCTTTGGCACCAAATTTGGACTATTTAGAATTGGGCTTTTCTTTGAGTCAAGAGCAGATAGAGGTACTTACATCCTTTATTTAGTAAAATGATGCCTTTGCATCCTCTTCAACAGTGTATGGTGGGCTGCCCCGTTGACAGACATCCATAGCGGTGAGGACGTCATGTTGTTCATTGTCCAATAGCATGTGGAGATCGCCTGGCAAGCCAGACTAAATAAATATATTATTTTGTCTGGCAACGCTCCGTTGACATGCTACTAGATAATGAACAACGTGACGTACTTACCGCAACGGCTGTTAGCAAACAAAGCAGTCCGCTGTTGAAGAAGGTGAAAATACATCCTTTTTCCACATAAAGGACTTAAATACATCTATCTGCTCCTGATTTTAATAAAGCCCAAGTCCAAATATTCCAAAATGGATGTCAAAGCTGTTTCAAACGAGTTGTCGCCATCTTGTTCCACTCTGCTGCATCATCCCACCCACCACACAAATAAAGGGCCCTGATTAGCCCACAAAGTGGATAAAGCACTGTAATTGGTCCATAAAGCAGATTGCACGGGTTTGAAACCCCTACAGATAGGTGCTGGCCAATTGCAGTTGGCCAGCCAATTGGGCTGCAGAGGTTCCAATGGAGTGTTCCTAGGAGGAACTTTGCAAGGCAAGAGTTTGGGCTAGTTCACTAGGCTGAAGTGGAGATCGATTGAAAGACAACCGTAGATTCCGCCCCATGACTGAGCTCTGTCTATGGGTCGTGGCCAGACTATATATTCACATATATAACGTGGTTCACCAGGCTGTCGGATATCTGTAAAAAAGTTGATATCGGGCATCCCTTATGGTAATCTTTAAATTCACACGCCAGCCATTTTATTTAAACACAAAATCAATATGTGACGCTTTTGTTTTTATCTGTGTAAATTTTCCTCAGTTCCCCTTGATGAATTACTACAGATGGGAAGTAGCCTATGGCTAAATCTGGCACATTTACACAAGATAATCACTGAGTGTTCATTAATGTGCATTTTCAAAATCCCCAACATTAGTCCTGCAGCCCTATAGCTCCCCATACTACAGACGTAAGCTGAGTATCACGGTCATTTGGCTCTTTATAGATTATTAATGTCAAATATGCTGATAAAGCTAAACAGTTAAATAAAGCTAACAATTACACTTTGGTGCATTCGTCCATCTGGACATTGTTGAAACAAGTTAACGTGAGATTCATATGATTGCTGTTGTTTTGAGTCATTTTGTACAACATTGAAACCTTCTTTCCACCGGACGTGAAAGCATCGCAAAACGTACCTTGCTGTAATTAGCCGCTTTCAACAATTCAGTTCACTACAAAGTGGCTCTTGATCTGCTGAGATCTGCAGTTCATCTGCCGCCAATTAAGGTCAAAGTCGAAACGTGTGAATCACCTGTCTTTGACCGTGTCATTATACATAGCTGCATACCTCCATGTTTGTATTTTTCTTTCATTCTGCAAGACAGGGGAATTTTTTCCTAAGAGCTGTAAAATCATGTGTAGTTTAATACGAGTGAGTCACTCAATTCCTAGCAGTGTGTTGGTCCTTCTTTTACAGACACATTTATCATCCTAAATGTGGATAATATCAGGTCAGCATCTGTTGACCACATGCTTTGTGAAAAGCAGAGAGATCCTGTGAAAAGCTTCTGCACACAGCTCTGCTGCAGTATTGATTCCATTAGATATCTAAAGACACATATGGAGGCATCAAAACCCTCACAGATGCACTTTTCCCATGTTCACTCAAGCATCTTATAAAGCTTCTTTATTTCAATATCTTTCAAAGTCTATTATAGTTTTGCAAAAATAAAAATACACGTGGAGGTAAAGAGTTTCAGAAACCTGTTTAAGGTAAAATGATATACTTGCAAATGGATGTTCTAATAAAGGACACGTATCACATAACCAGTCCTCTTTTCTGAGGTTGTTGTTGTAACAGAAACATCTACGGTCTTTGATTGCAGCATTTTTGCCGTGACCTATTTAAAATGGGAAGATTTTATCTCACTCTTTGTGGTGAAATTGTTTTTGTCTCCACTTGCACCAGTTTATTCTGTTATGCAGGAAGCGTTGGAAAATCGCAAAGACAGCAGAGAGGTACATAAACGGAAGAAGTGTGGAGCAAGGTAGGAAAAGATAGAAAAATGGGATGATGCTGGGAAAAGAAGGGAAAGGTGAAGGGAGGAGAGAAGAGGAGATGATGTAAAAAAAAAAGATGGGGAGGCAGGGGGAGGTCAACAGAAGGAGAGGCAGATGCTTGTGCTTCGGATGCCAGTGCACGAATAATTATCCTGATGAGATTCACAGAGAGCGGCATGAAAAGCGGAGGAGGAAGAGGCAGGATTTGGGGAAGACCTCACGACACAGAAAACGGAGAACCAGAGAGAGAGACGAGGGATGATTCATTTTTATGTAAATACTTTCCAGAACAGTGACCGCATGTGTTAGGTGGGCTTGGTGTGCAGCTGCTTCTGCTTCTCCTCCATCTCTCTCGCGTTTTCTCACTCCTCGTCAGAAATGGCTCGAGAAAGTGGAGCCTCCCTCTCTTCTTCTAAAAGATGCATATGGCAGCCGCTACAGCGAGTGAGGAGGAGACTGGGGGGTGAAGGCAAAAGCAGCACAGAGTGTAGATGGTCTGCTTCACTCCCTTATGAACTCCCGTTCTTACCCTTTCTATTTTAAAGAAGAAGAAGAAGAAACAGCAAAAACGAGTGCATATTTAGATTTTGCCCTGACTGATTCTCTTCCTTGGTCACATCTGTCCATGATCTCCTCTAATTCTACCACCAGTAGACAAACATTAAATACGATAGAGTGACTGGTGTGTCTTTGCAGCCCTGAGCATATGCTGGGATCAAAAGTCAACACCGGTGTTGTGTACAACCTTGCATCCCTCTTCAGATGGATTATCCACACACATAAATCAGCAGGAAATTTAAATGTGCCCACACACCACGTAATGATGTTTATACAAAATTATGACACAAACATCTTCAAGGTCTACTGACAATCCATCATATCTGTTACTTTTTTAAAACACGATGACTCGATCCTCTCAACTGTTGTGACTCCAAACAAAACAAGTCTTTTTCAGGACTTTGCTAAAATACCAGCAGCTGCATCGGCAGTGAGTGATGTCACTGATTAGTGCCAAAAGGCATCCACGGATGTTCATCAAAAGTTTTGTTCTGTCAAAGTAAACTGATTTCATCCATTTGGGGGACTTGGAGAGTGGTCGTGTGACATCAACGACTAGAGGAAGCGTTTCCTTTTACGGTGCTCTGTAGGAGACCACAAAACACCGTAAATTATGGCGTTAGCCGCATTTTTTGGCTTTGGAAATTTAGAAACTGCAATTTTAAGGCAGCTTGAATGCTGCTTATTTTCTCTTCCTTCCATTCCGCTTCACTAGCAACTCTTCTGATTTTACAAATGCTGGTAGTTTGGCGACATATGTCGATAGAATTTCCTACTAGGTCCCAAAACTGCTTTAACAAATTTACAGTATAAGCTAGGTTTTGAACGCAAACACGGTCACGGATCACTCAACCCTCCCCACTGGCATCTTCCCTGAGACACTTCTGCTGGAATCCCACATTGCCGAAGTAAACGAGATGGCGCTAAACACCAGTCGCCCGTTTCTACGTACAAATTATTGTCCGTGACGTCAAATGGTGTTTTTCTTTTGGGACTCTGGTAGATTGTCCTAAGTGATAGCAGCCGGCTGTTTTTCCTTCTCTGATATTAATGAGCGGAGATTCTCTCACACCAGTGGTGTTCTGTTGCTAGATATGTGTGCGTGTAACGAGTGGAGGACCCAAGGAAGTGGGGCGGTTTGGCGGGACTGACAATGGCTGCTTTCGGTCCAAAACCTTTGATTGGCAGAGGTTTTATAATAATTAATTCGGATTATAATCAGTCACTCTGAGTTTTCATGCAGGCTGACCATGAAAATAGTCTCCTACACCTATCTCCTGCATTAGCTTATGATAGAAAATAGTTGAGGAAAGTCTAGGATTTAATAAACCTGACAGATCTACATCACACCATCACATAAAATTGATGGACTCACCCATCTTGACTTGCTACTAGGAAGGCTGTTGTTGGTTTAGCGTCCAGGAAACATCAGGGAACATCTCGGCTAGTAGAAGCTAACCATTAGCATTAGCAAATCCACCACACAGCAGAACTTCTCCAGGCTTGAGCTATGTGTAGACATAAAACATCAAAGTTGCAAAGCAAACAGGGTCAGTGGTAGAGTTGCACTGTTGTTAACCAATTCAAAGCGAGATGTTCAAATATCAGAAATTAAGACTCACAAACGGCCGTCTAAAGCTTTTTTCTCCAGCTGACTTGTACTTCCTAATTCAGACGCATCTGAACCCCCACCCCCGTACGACTACCAAGGCCTTAATTCCTAATACAGACCGCTGCAAATTTATTGATTGTACATGTGAACCACACCTTAAGGTTCCACAATACATTTATATTTAAATTATACTATGTTAGAATGTTCTTAAGATACATGAAAAATGTTTGAAGTTTAATTTTTTTCTCCAAATTTGCCATTGCAGCTTTAACCACAAGTCCCACCCAGCAATTCTAATTGGCCAATTACAAGCACGTCCCTGAAATGGCACAAAAATAGTCCTTTTGGGCTGACCCGGTGAAATAGAGACATGTCTGACGGTGATGTTCCAACAGTGGAAACAGGTCTAATTTACCGCGTTATGTTGGTACATTGGTGTTGCTTCTAAACTTTAATCAACTGTGTATGTGTTCTGAGTTTCATTACAATTTTTTGGGTGGTTTGAGAAATATTTTGCCAACAGTACAAAGCCAAAAATACTCCCACCTGCCTTCAGCAACAGGCATTAAATAGGAAAATATTGAACACATTTTAAATTTGCAAAGCTGCAAAAGAAAAGCTAACTAAATGACTTTTGTATTAGAACAGAAATTAAAATATGTTCCGTTTTTTTTGTAAACCAATAGAGAAATCTTTCTCAGAAGCAGCAGGCACTCAGGAGATTAGGTTCTCAGGGCATTCTTTTTAAAAAACATAGTCCCATAATAAATTTCCCCAAAAAAGATACAGAGCTATCAGAGCTGCAGGTGTAAAATATCATTTAACATTTTATTTCTTTCCTCGAAGCCTGTATGCTTTGGGGCGGCATAAAACGTGCTTGCAAAGGAAATCTAGTTCCTAGGAAATCTCACATTCAGTAACATCTTTGCATGTCTTATGCAAAACAATGGGTGTAGCAGTCTCTCCCCTGCTAAAAGAGATATTTCACTTTTTTTCTTTTCAAATATGTGATCATCTTCTAGTCAGATCTTAGCAAATTGTTTGATCGGATCAGAGTGCTGAAAACTGCAGGATTGTGGAGTTTTAGCTCTTTATTCTCAGCCTGAGAACATTTAGAACGAAGCAGAGCTGGATTAAAACCCTCTGCACTCCCTCTCTAACTGATGATTTGTAGGTCATGTGTGAGAGGATAAACCAAGAGAGGGGGGAGAAGGAGGAAAGGAATGTTACCCGCTAGTGGTGAGGATGGGACACAACAAGCCATATTTATTTTACATTGCAGAAATCCAACTATCCTGCATGCTCAGTTGTGCAAGGTGCAGTGACAAGTTTCTGATTTTAGTTTTGCACTGTTCATGTTTTATTTACCATGCAATTCTGGTACAGTTAAATAAGAATGAGATATGTTTTCTTTATTTTTTTTTTAAACCTCTCACATCTTGTGTCACTGTCCAGAAAAGCAAGGACATGTACAGTATAAACCACAATCTTTCACTTTGAAATTAATCATACTTCAATATGGCCGCATAAGGCATGCATAACCTTTCTATCCAGGTACTTTTGTTACAGATAAGACACATAATTCTGCAGAAAATGAAACTAATCCTGCAGCTGACTTGCTGGTATATTTCTGCACCATGCATACATTTTGTGAGTAAAAAGTGCAGTCAGAGACTATAAAGGTCAACTGTTAGAAAACATGGTCAGAAAGACACAATCCTTTTGGCCTTTTAATTAGATAAAGGAAGCACATTGTCTTAAACGCGGCTCACAAATGATCACATTCTAATTAGGACTTTTTAAAAGGTCAGAATTGCCTGTTTTTGTTCATCCAGAGTGTTAAAGAGATAGTGTGTAGTTTGTACCAAAAACCTCTGGAAACATCCATCAAAATATTGTTGAAAATTAACTAAATGATGCCCAGTTGTTAAAAAATGTTGACGGCTATATAGTATAACCATGAAAAGGGTCTAAAATACATGGGAGTGCATCTAAAGCCTAATCCCAATCCTCGCACTTCCAGACGTGCACCCTTCAATTGCGGGATCCCAGGTGTGCATAAGCTGATTTTCAAGTGTTGAAGTTGACCACGCCCCTTTTGCACCCTTGATCTGCTCTTCAGCATTACCCACATGTATTACCCACAATCCATTACCCACAATCCATTGCTGCAGGAGAAAGGCTCAAGTGCCATTTCTGAAAATATGTTTTTTCGAATAAAAGTAAGTCATTTTAGGATGATTAATTTATGCTCTGAATGTTTTAGAAAAATATGTAATGTGGACAACAGCAATGAAGAACGTAGAGCGCAGTGCAAGAATTGGGATTGGGCCTAATATGGCGTCCCCCAGAGACTCACCAATCCCAATTCTTGAACTGCGCCCTATGGTCTTTTGCGAAGTGCTCTTGGAGGAAGTGCAGAGTAAGGCTTCGAGCTCACACAAGTGTGCAAATAATTGCCGAATTGGGATGGGGAGCATTACGTCATTGACCGCAACACATGCTGGGATGCTGGTCACTGTGCTACTTTTTTTTTTAAATCTTTATTAACAACTCAACTCAACTGTCATACACACAACCAAACAATTATTTGAACAAAATAATTACATTCATAGCTGCTGTCCACATTAAATATTTGTATAAAACATTCACAGGACTTTTTCTGCATGGTTGTGGTTTTGACTTTAGAAGTGGGGGGACACAAACGGCAAACGTGCTGGGGGGTGGGGGGTGGGGTGGGGTCTTTACAGTAAGTATACAACGTTTTGTATGAAACCACAGCCAAGAGAATCTTTTACGCAATGTCAGGAATGCAGAACTGTATACACAGGTGGCAGTACAACGAAAAACTAAAACTTTTAATTCAACATTGTTTTTCACCATGTTAGCCATTTTCATTCCTACTTATTGTCACCATTTTACACTTGTTTTTTAAATATCTGATCAATAGAACTCATTTACATCAGATTCTAGCTGAACTCTTGGTCCTAGTGCTCAACCAGTCTATTTAATATAGTATAATATTGGTTTTGGACGGTAAAAAGTGCAGTGGACAAAAATTTACTTTGGAAAAAGTTGGGGGGACATCTCCCCCCCAAAAATTACACCCATGCCCTTGGATGAAGTGCAGATCATGGGTGCAAAGGGAGCGTGGCAAACCTCCGCACTTGAGAATTGGGACACTATACCCCAGGCTGGAATCACGCAATTGAAGAGCACAAGTGTGGAAGTGCGAGTTTTGGGATTGGGTCTTAGACTCAATGTTTCCTTCTACGGGATCCTGTGAGACCAAAACACGATTACTGATTTGTAACAAATGGTTATAAAACTGTTGCCATTCATAAACGTTGTTGTTTTACCCATTTACCTCTTCACTTGTTGCCAGTGATGAAAGGGAATCTGATGTTCTTGTTATTTTCCTGGAGGTTGTGCTCCCAGGGATTTTTGACACTAATGGCCACCCATTGATAAGGTCTTACTTGAACACAAAAATACTGCTTGCTTGCTATGATTATTTATTTATTTATTTATTAACCTATAATTCGAGAGGAAAAACCACTTGAGATGAACCATCTTGTTTCCAAGTGGATTTAAGTATGTACTGCCCCCTATCACCAGGGAACATCGCTTTGAACATTGACATATAAATATTGGACAATGGGTTTCCATAGCCTCCAATAACACGTTTTTGAGGCCAAATGGGAGGTGGCCACCACCACCATTTTGACCGTGTCACAGATTCCGTCAAGCCCAGACAGTTCCACAAAAGGGAAGAGAGGTGGAGCTGAGGGTGGGGCTATAAGGCTGGGATCAACTGACGACACCCGGTCAAACTAGCTACAAGCTAACCTGAAGCTAACCCAAAGCTAATGCGGAGGTGGGAGCTAAGCTAACGGAGGTAGCAACCTAGCTTCAACCGGAGTTAACTGTGCACAACACCAGAGCTTCTGAGTCAGAGATACGCCGGGCTGACCGCTGGGTAAAACCGGGTGGAACACAGAGGTCTCAGAGACCTCCACAAGCCGGCAGCCGCACAGCAGACAAGCGCCGCTGCGATCTGAGTTGCGCAAAGCTGCCGCTGGGGAGATCCGGGTGGAAAGGATTCCATCCCAGAGCTCCACAAGCTGGCAGCCCGTGCAGCAGACAGAAGCCGCGATCAGACAGAGATGCGCCGAGCTGCGGGGAGGGGAGAAACGGGTGGAAAACATCGGTCTCCCGAGAGCTCCACAAGCCGATAGTCGGAACCCAGCTCCACCAACATGTTGTATTGCAACCCATTTTCTAAAGTGCAGCATTATGTTAAATTACTGGGTTTTACGCTATTACATTTAAATTTTATGGTTAAACAGTACATGTTAAAATCTATGCTCAGCTCGGCAGTGACCTAAAATACATAAATATAATTTTACTTACCGGAAAAAATGAAGTGGAGACTCCTTGGATGCTCTAATAGTGCAATTAATGCCACAGCAAGTCATTTTGTCCAACAATTGCACAAAAAATATCCAAAAAAGAATACACAAACACAGAGACTCAAAATCCCGGAGCAGTTTCCAAGCCAGACCGAGGCTCTACTGAGGCCTTTCCACAGAGCTAGCTCTGTGGTCACGTGGGTCTGATGCTCATTAATTTTACAGAATTTTAGGCTTTTAATACACTTAAACAGAAGAGTAAAAAAAAATTCACCCACCTCAGAGTTGTCATGAGTGTAAACTAGATCATTTAAACCAAAAACATGTTTTGGTACCAGGCTGTAAACATGTTTATTTCTGCTGTGAAATTGGTATTTTTAACATGGGAGTCAATGAGGATTTGCTCGCTTCTGACACCAGCCCCCAGCGGATGAGGGTGGAACTGCAATTTTTGGTACTTCCGGGTTGAGACTAGCCTGGCAAGCCAGACTAATTAAATGTATTATTTAGTCTGGCCACGCTCCATTGACGGCTCTCGGTTGTGGGGCGGGTTCTACCGTTGTCTTTAAAATGATCTCCGCATGCTACTGGACAATGAATGTGACATACTCTTGTTTCACTCTGTTGCATCATCCCACCCACCAGGCATATAGAGTGCCCTGATTGGCCCACAAAGTGGATAAAGCTCTGTGATTTGTTCACTTAGCAGATAGAGCACTATGATTGGCCCACCATTATGGACCAATCACAGCTCTTTATGTGTTTGAAACCCCTCTAGAGAGCTGTGATTGGCTAGCCAGAGTCCTGGTAGGAGCTACGGAGGTTCCAATGGAGCATGCCTAGACCAAACTTTGCAAAGCAAGAATTTGGTCTAGTTCACTAGGCTAGGTTGAGACCATTTTAGAGCCACATTGTGGGGACTTGGCTTTGAAGGTTTTTCTTATTTGAAGGTTTGTCCAACACCTCCATAACACCATGTTTGTGACAAAAGCTGCTGTTTAAATTTACATTGAGCTCTTTTTGGCTCTGAACATGATGCTTCATAGCAAAAGATGGAAATTTTTCAAAATGTCTATTTGACCACATTAAACTTGTGTCAGTGTTGTATATTATGACAGATTTTAACTCTGACTTTAAAACCTAAAGTGTAAATGAAAATTTTAAGTTATGCCAAATTTGAATTCACGCTGACAATGAATTTAATGCTGAGAAACACACCGCCGTCTCCATGGCATGTGCTAAAAAGACAGATAATAAGCAGAAATAGAATGTAACTTTTCCCCTTAAGTGGAGAAGTGATTTAATTTATCCAGATTACTCTACCACCCTGTGCACTAAAAATAAATCTGCACCAGCAAATCTAATTGTTTCAAATAAAAGCTTTAATTTTCAGTGTTAATTAGCATGATGCATAACAATGTCAGCCCTGACAGCCAGCCATCGATAGCAATGCTCGACATCAGTATACACACACACACACACACACACACACACACACACACACACATATGCAAGCGCTCCAAGCACAATCACACGTTCACACACATGAAACACACCAGCATATGCTTAGAAAAATTGTCAAACAGGCTTGGTTTTTCACAGTTTAGCTTGTCCATATTCCAGCACTGAAACTGTGACAATGTATTGAGGGAAACAGTGCCCCTAAGCAGAAACTAAACCAAATAAAATGAAACCACTGTTTCTCTCTCTCTCTCTCTCTCTCTCTCTCTCTCTCCCCTCTCTCTCTCTCTCTCTCTCTCTCTCTCTCTCTCTCTCTTTCTTAATAAAAAAAATAAACAGGGAATTTTCTCAGCCTGTGAGCGAGAGCGGGGGTGTGAAAGAACGAAAGAAAGAAAATGAAGACAGAAAGGGAGGAGAACATGGAATGGAAGGAGACAAGAGAGGGAATAGGTGGTATTTAAAGATGAGGATGACACATGGGAGCGTTACCACTGCGCCTCGGCTGGATCTCATGAGATGGGTTTGACTTTATATTTCATGGTCTCATGTGAAGTACGGTCACATTGAAGAATGAGCACATGTTTGCGTGAGAAAACTCCCCATTTGGCTAAAAACACAAAAGAAGCTTTCTCTGGAGTCCATGGGAATGAAAACAATTTTAATTTACATAATGATGACAAAGACAACACATAGTTACACACTTGTGTGTGTGTGTGTGTGTGTGTGTGTGTGTGTGTGTGTGTGTGTGTGTGTGTGTGTGTGTGTGTGTGTATCTAGAAATTTAAAATTTATAGAAATAAAACCTTTCTGTAGATATTTACTTATTTACTGTTTTCATACATAAAACATGACATCTGAGTTTCCTTTTTCCAAATTCAATACCAGTTCCATTAACACGAAGGCTTCCCCAAACAAAACAAACAAAAAACTATGTAAATAAAGATTAGACTTTGTCGTGCTTACTCACTGTGGACATTTCTGATTTCACCTTGCACATTTTGAGTGATTTCACCCTTGTGCTTTTATGTATTGGGTGATGTATTTTTATTCTTGGTTTGTTTTGTTTTGTTTAACTTTACTAAACGCCTATGTAAATGTTATTGCATTGCTTTTATGGGGAATGATGCAGTCATACATGATGTCCAAGTGCAAACGCAGAACAAGATAGATGAAGGTCTGACTTTGGAGCATTTATCTGAATTATCCTGCTACAGGAAGCAGTTTAGAATGATCAGATTGAACTGGGACAGCAGATTTTTTTTTCACGTGTGTCCAACAATATTCAATAACAGGAAGTCCCAGCAGCTACGTTTAAGGAGGAACTCTGTTGACAGGCTCCTGCCTTTGTAAATTATCATGTTACGTATATGACGGCCTTACATTATGAGGATTAAACCCTGTATTATTTCTTTATAGTTTTGATTTTCTTTACATGTTCCAATGTCGATTTACCAGAATATTTTGACATAATCTGACATCCCATACTAGATGCTGTATTCCCTATGGATGCTGTAAATTGTTGTTTTTATTGTTAATAAAGTTCGATTTTAAAAATAAATAAAAACATAGTTTCAGGAGGACATTTTAACTTATTTAAAGAAAATAACTTTTAAAAGTTTAGGTACTCACAGTACAAGCTCATTCTAAAAATGTGAATTATTAGTTTAAATACGTTTAACATTATTCCCGTTCTCCACTTGACAAAAATCGCCATCTTGACCATGCATGAGTTGCCAGATTGTCAAGGTTTTCACACCAATCTTTCGACTCATGCAGGATGTTGCATGCCGCCACAACACCATTTTTTAATTTAAATTTTGGAACGTTTGAACCCCTAATAAAGATTTTTCAGGGGGAGAAATTGGATGCAAGTGAGTCTTGCCTTGCACCCTGGCTGGAAGATGACATTTGCCAATCAGTGTTTTGAGAAAGGTCCATTGCATTGCAGTTAACTAATAATGAGAAATTTTTTGGTTCATATGTTTTAATTAAGGTCATTTTAAAACCGCCCAAAGTAAAGTTTACAGTGAAATCGCCTACAAAAAGCCACCCAGTTGTGCGGGAAACTCCAGATCTGGCAACATGACAACAGGACGTAACGCCCCACGTGCTTTGGCGTTTCGCCCGGTTGCATCTCGCGACTGGGGTGTAGAGGAACCTTTACTGTGTTAAGGTAATGTTTTATTTTACCTGTTAGGGAACGTGCTACGAAAATATCCTTTATGTGTTTTATAAGTTGAGGAAGAGGCGTCACCTCCGTGAAAACATACAAACGTGACTTAGCTTAGCATGTTAGGTTAGCTAGCCTAAGGGACTAGCCTAATGAATTCAGCTTTGAGAAAACAAATTAAACGGCCAATAAAAATAATGTTCACTTCACGAACGCAAAAAACTTAACAGTTTAGAATTATAGTTAGGTTTGTCTAACAATTTAGCATGATACTAACACTTTTGTAGCACTAGCTAACTAAATTCTGGTTTGTTTTTGTTGCTGTAGCTAAACTAACCACATACTGTTTAAAACCTTTATTAATTGTTTTTCTCTGAAGATTTATGGTTTGATTTCCAATTTTAGCTTCCTTACATAACAAATTAGTCACATTTTCTAGATAAAAGTGTGGGTGTCAGTTTTGCATACAATAAATAGATATACATAAATATTAATTTACTAAAATTTAGCCAATTGTTTTCCTGATTAACTGTTTTTAAAAGTCAGTAGTGTGTTTTTTATCATGTCTTATAAATTTATTGACTATAAAGCGTATGTGGAAGATTTTCTTTGTCTTTGCAGATGATTAGAAATGTGATAGGTCTTTTTCTGCCCTAGTGAATAAAACCTTGGACTAAGTTGTCGGTGAGCCCAATAAATAACATTTAAGTGTTAACTAATGTGAGTTTGTTTTCTGTGTTCATGATTTACTGTCTGCTGTAAATGGAACCCCACAAAGAATAATAATCTAAAATGAAACTGATATGTTTTAAATTCACATCTGTAAACATCCTGGCTTTTTAAACTCTGATTCCTTTAATGCCATCTCTATGAAGCTGAGTAATAAGTTGTTCTGGTTGTCAAAAAGTGTAACTCCACACTAAACTCATTCACTTGTATGCAGGTTATTTGATCAGGATGGCATTTAGATACAGTTTAAGAAGAGGTGCTGCTGTATTTAAGTATCTAAGTCCTGACCGTGAGCAGAATTTAGACCTTCACCATCCTGAAGGTCCTCAGGCAGATGACGCAGCAGTGTGTGGCAGCGCTACAGAGCAGAGGTATTGGTGTGCATGCATTTGTTTTCACCAGATTGTTGTTGACCTTTGAAATTTAACTTTTTCTGTGCTTTTCATGGTCAAGAGAACCATATTTCATAAATGCTTTACAGTGCATTTATGAGTTAAAAATTTTACTGAACACTAATGTTTGTAAAAGAAATCTCCTTTCGAGAGGTGTTGTCCTAATCTCAGATGTCTAGAGTTAAAGGGGTTTTTATTTTAGTCAACAGCAATAAAGTGTTTATGGTTTGCTACGATCCTCATACGTGTCGCTCTTGAGCCTCTTTCGCTGCTCTAATTTTTTCCGTTTGCTCCTCTTTAGACCAGAGACTTGTACTGCTACACAAAATGACCGTGCACAAGAATCTTCACTTTGTGGGGGCAGTGAGAGACCAGGAAGTGAGACGTCTGACATCATTAACCAAGAAGATAAACATGATTCTGCAGATGTGCTGGTGGAATGTGAGGTAAATAATAAATAACACCAAGGTCACAGAGGAGTTGCTTTCTTTTATTGAAGGCTGTGTTTTTAATGCGTTTTTGTATTTTTTCCTCTAAATATTTAATGTCGCTGTCGGCACTGATGAGATTCACCAGGAATAAAAACTTCCTTTTATGTTTTTGGTCTGCTTAAAGGGTCAGATTGTTCAAAACTGGACAAAAAATGGATGAAGTTTGTTTTTTAAACCATGCTAGAAAACCTCAATGACTTGGGTGTACTCAGCATATCCTTAGTGGTGTTACTGCATAAATAATAGTAACGTTACTGGGTTCTCCAGCTGTCTAAATTTATTGTTATTTTTAATTATCTTTATTCGAATAAAAGTTTTCTTAGAGATTTAAACCCTCACAGTTTTACTGACAGGAATCAAAGCTCACAGATCCTCAGTGCATTTTTAGTGCTGGGTTTTTGCATCCAAGATACTTTGCCGATCAATACAAATTTTATTCTAATAGTTAATTAATAAAAGAACTATATTACTGTCTATAGGAAACACTACCATGGTAACCATAGCAACCAGGAACCATTTCATCCTTTTTAACGGTCTGTGTTGTTTTGACATGGCAGCAGGTAACTCCAGATAAGGAGGTGAAGGACTACAGACTTAAGCTTGGTTTATGCTTGACGCATTTACTTTCCGCTTGGTGATGCGGCTCGCGGCTGGAACGCGCTTCACAACTCGCAGTGTTTATGGTTCATGCGGCTTGTCTCTGCGGTGAGCCAATATTCTCCCAAACTGTAGGGGGCAGCATGGAGCTCTACGGCATGCATCCAACACTACACCATAGTAGAAGTAAAAATTACTGTTTACCACATGGCATTCCAGCATGTTTAACAGCGTCCTTGTCTTTTCCGACAGTGCGAGCTATTTCTCTCCAAGAATTATTAACAACATGTTGATCACGGTGATCTTTGAGAGCTGAATCATACAAATGTCTGTATTTACGAACCTCTGCCATACTATTTCTTGCCGGTCCGCCATGTTTTTCCACGTCCGACCGTCCGCGTGGTTAGAAAATTTCCTAGGTGCGCGTTGCAGAAATTTTGGGCCGTGCGGAGGCGCGGTGGAGGGGCGTGGTTGTTAAAATGATGCAACTTTTCCACGCGGAGCCGTGCGGACCTCGCGGACGCGTCAGGCATAAACCAACCTTTAGTCCTGAGTGTGTTTGTTTCTCTCAGGATGAAGAGACTAGTGATGACGATGATATTGCCACCTTCTCTCTCTGTGGTATGTCACCTCCTGAGAGCATACTCTCAGATGAAGATCAGATCAAGGACTTCCATGCAGAGGAAAAGGCCAAGACTGAAGGTACTGAGCTGCGTAGAAGTAAAACCATAAAATCTCAAGTGCCTGTGTGACCTGTGGGAACTGCTCTTGGCTAATGTAAAACCACACGAAACAAAAGGGTTACACATGCAGTAGCTGCAGAAAATAGTGCAACATGTTGGTTACTTGCTAAGGGAGTAACGGTATGCCTATAATCCCGGTTTGGTTTACTTTTGATACAATGGTTGAACAGTGTGTGTGGAAAAAGTCATTTTATGCCAACGAGTACAGCTTTAATGACATTTAAATTAGGGCTAAACCATTAATTGCATATGCAATTAAATTGCAATGTGACAAAAAGATTTTCTAATTGCAAAGGCTACAATTTGCTGCTAGTGGTTAGCACAATGCTAATATACATGGAAAACCCCTTAGGGATGCTAATGCTAATATTGCCAATTACATTCTTACAAATTAAGAATTAGGAATGTGCCAAATGATTACATTTGGAGTCTGATAAAAAGCAAAAACTACCAATCAAATAAGCAGAGACAGATATTTTAGTAAATCTAGAAAACCACCTTTTTATGTATTTTACTAGAAATATTCATTTGTCCACATGGTCTCCGTTTAATCAGGGGACAGATGCAGCTCGTGTCACCATTAGGTTTAGTTTTAATTTGTGATGGCGCCGTTGCTTGGCAGCAGGAAACACTCTGAAGTTGGACGTCTTTGAAGGGTGCTCGTGTTTTCTGGCTAACGGCTAGCATGTGCAACACAGTTACACGTCCCTGTGGGAACTTGTCTGTAACAACTGAAAAGTACAAATACATGTATGTTACACGCCTGATGTTTCCTTTACCTGAAAAACACAAAGTAAACTAAGTGGTTGTAGATCATATGGAAAGATCTTAGTTTTAGTTTATTTTTCAGTTTGGCAAACCAACTGGCACAAGGAGCACATGGCGGCTATAAGCAGCGTGACGTTTGACAGTCTGCTGGAGGCGTATCCTGATCTTCACGGCTGTAAAAGCCACCTGGCCGTCTTCGTTCTGGTGATGGGTAAGCCTCCCACACATCTTTACGCTTTCATCCTAATTGTTTCCTTATTAAGTTGTTTTCCTTTTCTTACAGAACTGATGGATTCAGCGGGTCATCCACACGAGCATTACAGGGTTGTGGCGGTGGGAGCCGGCCATTCAAGCTGTGATGCATGGCTCCGCTACAATGGGATGATGGTTCACGACTGCCATGCCATCGTCATCGCAAGAAGGGCTCTCCTGAGGTATGAAATGCTCCTTTAGTGAATGAATAACCATCTCATCCAAATCTCAAGAATGCTCATCGTTGAGGGTTGAATTTCTGAAGGGCTGGAGAGGAAAGCGGTCAATAATGATGGCAGACTGGCTCAGTGGGTGTGTGTTTGACTGAAACGACTACGGAGAATGTTTATTTTCTTTATTTTTTTGCACTGGCTTGTGTTCAGGTTTCTGTACAAGCAGCTTTTGCTGTTCTCTGAGGCTGATCCAAAGGCCAAGGACGAGTGTATTTTTGAGAGAGCTGCAGACGGCCACCAGCTGCAGCTCAGACCCAAAGTCAGCCTGCATCTCTACACCAATCAGTGCCCCGAGGGAGCAGCTAGGATCTCTCACATCAAGTAAAGCTGTTTAACCGTCTTTGTCATTTGGACTTTGTATTTTGCGTGTAAAATGTATCGGTGTAACCTAGATTTAAAAATAAATTCAGACTTATAGGCTGTGTTTGGCCCATTCAGAGGGAATATTTTTGTCCTTTTAACACATTTTTGACTAATTTATGCTATAATTTCCCATTTAGGGCTTCAGCAGGAACTCCAACCCCGCTGCGGTATAACGTCAAAGGCCAGCTCGTCCCCGTGGCTCACCTCGAGCCGAGCTTGTGGGGGGCCAGAGTCTGCTGCATGTCTGGCAGTGACAAGCTGTGTTGCTGGGCTCTTACAGGGGTTCAGGGGGCCTTACTGACCCACTTCATTCAGCCCCTTTACATCACCAGCATAGTGTTGGGTAAAGTGGATATTTTTCTGTGTTACTTGGTAATAGATGGATTAAAAGACTGCTTTTCTGTACTTTTACACTTTGATAACCGACATGAACATGTGACAGAGATTTGGTCATTTCATATAATTCAATTTTAGGAGGCCACGTGTCTTTAAGCACAGAAGTGTCTGATTTCACCAACAATCGACTAGTTGATGGATGGGAAGATACTCTTCCTCCGACTTACAAGAAGCATGACATCATCTTTCTCAGCGGTGACCCCATCACACCTGCCATAAACTCCCCAGTGCATGACCATCCCACCATCAACTGGTGTCTTGGAGATGAGGACATTGAAGTGTTGGACAGCAGCCAAGGCATCATTGTTGAGGGGTAAGGTCTCCTTTTCATTCATTTATTTATTTATTTTTACAACCAGTCATGTTTTGTTATTTTATTTTCTTAACTAGTTGAACAAGATGGTGGAATAAATGATATGACCCAGAAGATGTGCTGTTCCTGCCTGCTGCTTCTCTCTCTGATGTAGAAGTGTTGACGCTGTCCCGTGTGGCCGCGTGTTTGACAGCCCTTGTATGGCCTGGGGCTCCTGCCATGGTTTTTATTTGGAAATGCAGACAACAGTTGGTATCCACTAGCTGGAGTGCTGGACAGATTTGTCTCCTCTACTCATTACTTACAGTGTTGGTGTCGGCTTTAATTCTTCTCCTGCAACCTTAACTCTGACTTTTAAAGTTCTAAAGGGCTCGACACACGGGAGGCGACAAACAACTGCGATCAGCGAAATCCGTCGCTTTTATTACCTGACACACGGGAGGCGACCCATGGCAGCGGCAAAGCCATCTATGCGTTCTGTTCCATGGCGAAATTGAAACTTCTGTTGTTTTGTTTGGCTGTGTCAGGTTGGAGGGAATTAAGGTTATTTAAGCGGTTCAGAGTTAATTAAGTGGTAGATATGATGTTTCACAAGGTGCTGCTAGAGTTATGTGAAATCTTACTTCTGATTTTACTATATAAAACACAATAATAATCAACTTCTCCTTCATGTTTGCTCGGAGATGTACGGAGCATCCTGTCCGCTCATTGGTCAGTGAATGAAACCTCCGTTGATTGGGCCTCGTCCGAGCGACAGCGATGAAAAGTTGAAAATATTTCAGCTTTCTGGGATCGCGTTGCTGGGTCGCCTGTGCACGACACGTGCACGAGCACAAAATTTCACACGCACGTTTTTCACGTTTCGCTTAGTAGGAGGGAGACCCGCCCGCGATGATCGCTTTGTCGCGCATGTCTCATTGAAAATGAATGGAGGAGAGGCGATGTCACCTCTGCTTTCATCAGAATGCAATTATGGCTTCTTTTTTTTCCAGCGATGAAATGATCCTTGTTGTTAAATGTTGTATTATGCCTACATAAGTCAAAGCCTTTAATGATATGGCTGATAAGTTTATTAAAGTGCATTATGTAAGATTATAGTGGGAATGTAACAGTGAGATAATCCCAAAAGAGTCTTAATGTTTCAGTCATTTTGGAAGGAAGGTTATGCTGAAACATGTTTCATATCCAGCGCTATTGGTTTGGTGGGCCAATCACAGCGCTCTATTGGTTTGGTGGGCCAATCACAGCGCTCTATTGGTTTGGTGGGCCAATCACAGCGCTCTGTTGGTCAGAGAAATGTTACTGATAAAACAAAGAGATGGGGACAGCTTGTTTAAAAAGCTTTGGCATCAATGTTTGACTATTTTGATGGGTTTTTTCTTGAGTCTAAAGCAGACAGAGGTACTTATGTTTAGAAAAATTATATATTTGCGTCTTCTTTGAAGGAGTATGGTGGACTGCTTTGTTGACTGGCATCCGTAACATTGAGTATGTCGCGTTTGTTCCTAATAGCATGTGGAGACGTTTGAAAGACAACTGTAGATCCCGCCCCACGAATGAGAGCCGTCAATGGACCGTGGTCAGGCTATATATTCACATATAGGATGGCTTGCCAGCCTAACACTTAAAGAGACAGTGTGTAGTTTTATCATCAATCTCTGGAAATATCCATCAAAATGTTGCTGAAAATGAATGAAATGATGCCCAGTTGTTAAAAATTATTGGCAGCTTTTTTAACATATAACATCAAAATCCACTCAAAAATCCATGGGAGCAGGTCTACGGGTGTGTCCGAATCTAGGGGCAGGATGCTTGTGAGGATGGGTCCTTACCGGTCCAGCTAGGTCCGGTCCTTGCTCGACCTCTAAAATCGGAAACCAGCGGCTCTGAATTTGGACGGTCTAGCCTTCACCTCTACGGTGGCCACAGCCGTGGCAGCAGCTAACACGCAAAGGAATAATGCTAAAGCTAGCGAAAATCGAGCAGGAATATTTAGGAGCTACAGCAGCTTTACCTCCATCAGCGGTGTTTGTTCACAACCGTTTCCAGGTAAACTTTGTTTATTCTACAAGCTTTCAGGACTTTTCATGTTAACTTTAGATCGTTTCATGTATGTTAAGCTACAGAATGAACTGTGGTTAAATGTACACAATACATTTCTACAGAGTATTAACATGTAGGTAATTCATTTAAACAAAATGCATTATAAAAGTTGAATGCAGTAGGATTTTTTCTAATGTTAATTAAACCTTAGAACTTCTTATTTTGCATCAAGTGGGTGTAAAAAATACAGGCTTTTTGTTCATGAAAACTAACCAAAAGGCCTGTTTTTTAAGTGTTTTCAATGTGCATTTGTATTTTAAACCTAGGCCTAATAATGATTAGATCTGTCTTAAAAATGTAAATTCTCTGTAGTTTTTATTTAACTATTCCCTGCTGCTTTTCTTTTAAACAGAACAGAACCAATGCACTGTAAGTTATAGGGTTGTTTTACATTTTTCTATTAAAAAAAAACTTTTTTATCTATTACAAGTCAGTATGCACTATTCAGCACATCTGCCTCTGTGCTGGTGAAGTTGTGGGCTTGGACAAACACTGGAGGATGAGCCTGAGGAAGATGTGTGTGGAGGAGGTCAGCGGTGTTTTGTCCTGGAGGAGGTACCAGCAAACCACCCCTACTGTTAACAGGCAAGTCATTTATGTAGGAACCTCTATTAAAAACAACATTGTTTTTATTTGCTGAAGTCACAATTGTTATAGTAGTGGATCCATAAACCATCTCCTCATTTCATATTTCTGAATACGTCTTAGAGATGTAACAGCCGTCGTCTGAGCCAGCCCAGCAGTCGCTGTAGATGGACGATGGAGTGGACAGTGAGAGGAAGCATCCCAAACCTCTCACTGCAGACCGTCCTGTATGATGATCCATCCTCTGACCAGAAACGTTCAGCGAGGGGACTGTTCCAGCCTCCATCCACATCTGGGATCCTCCTGCAGCAGATCCAGCTACACTTAAGACTTCCTGTTTACTCAGTTTAAATAAATGCTCCAGGAAAACAGTAACTCAAGTTAATTCTGCTTTAACCGTTCATAACTGGTCCATATTTGTTTTGGTCTGTAAATAATTGTCACGTTTTATAAATAATCTTGTCTCCTTACCATCTTAATTTTCTGTTAATGTAATATGTTCAAAAATATCTGCAAATAATAAAACTGATGATTAAATGAATGATCAAAATGAGTTATCATTTAGTTATTTGTTTTAATAAATGTGTTCAAATATCAAACAACTAAATAACATTAACATAACAGCAGAAGGCCTTTCTCCCAGGAGGACCACCAGGGTAAAGCCTCTCCTGGCACTGGACACCCGCAGTCCTAAACAGAGAAATTCAGAGAGAGAAGGTGGCAAAAAGGCAATAAACACATTTCTACTTTTATCCACGTGAGAAAATAAAAATTATATTATTCACACAACCTATTTTTATTTGTTCTTAATGTGTCAACTGTGTAAACCCCTGAATGTAAAACTGTACTTTTTACAGAACACATGATGAACTTCAGTAGTAACGTGTAAGCAGCTTCACTCTTCTCCTCTAACCTTAATAAAAAGCTTCTTTGTTCTGTTGTCCTTAAATAAATGATAAGAAGCTTAATTTGCTAAGGAAACACACACACACAATTTTAATTGTTCTTTAAAACATGTTAACTGTGTGAATGCAAAACTGTACTTTTCACAGCAGAACACACGAAGAACTTCTGTAGTCACATGTAAACAGCTTCACTCTTCACCTCTAAGCTTAATAAAAATAACTCTTGTCCCTAAAACAAATGACAAGCTTAAATCGCTACACACACACACACAAACGGGAATAACTACGGGACCCGCGATACAAGCTTGTTCCAGCTGATTTCTGCCTAAAATGTAATTTAAAAAACAAATATACAAGCGAAAAATGTCTATAAACAGAACCACTTTAAGCTTTTTAGTTTTCTACTGCTAGTTTTTAAACAAACTTACGTTTAAAACTTTGCTCTCCCCATTTTCCCTTCCTGTTAAAAATCCACAGCTGGCGCGCAAAGCATGCTGGGATGGCCTTGTTCTGTGAGGATACACCAGACCCATCCTCGAAATGTGGGTGGAGCAAGAACGCATTTTAGGACGTGAGAATGAGTATTCTTGGAATTCGTACAGTACTCCTCGTTGCGCTATGACATCATCGACCTCAAAATGCGTCCTCACAAGCGTCCTGCCCGTGGACACACCCTAAGTCTCTGGGGGGATGCCATGTTCAATGCCATGTTTCCTTCTATGGGAGCCCATGAGAACAAAATGCGTTTACTGATTTGTAACAATTACAAAACTTTCTCCATTCATAAGCAGTGTTTTACACATTTACCTCTTCACTCGTTGCCAGCGATGAAAGGAGGTGTGGTGTGCTTGTCATTTTGCTGAAGTTTTCACTCCCCAGGGCTTTTTGGCCCTAATAGGCATCTGTTAGTAAGGTTTTACTCCAACACAAGAATACTGCTTGCTTGCAATGATTTAGGTACCTACTGCCCCCTATCTCCAGGAAAAATACACACTGTCACTTAAAAGGAATACTAGGTCTTGGCTTGCTTGTAGCACCTGCTCGTGTCTACTAGTAGAATCAGAAGTGAAGCTTATCTCCTTGCTGTGCGTTTGTCTTTTAACACTTTAACTGCTGAAACTTCTCCCCAGTCTTCATTAATGTCTACAGGAGTGATTCATCACTAAATCAAACAAATCAGCTGTGTTCTAAAACATGCAGGAAAGTGCTAGAACCAGACAGCAGCGTCAGCATCTCGGCTCCACTTTTACTAAGTCCAACAGGGACGGGACTGGCACTCGGAAGTTGCAAGTGTGGTATTCTCACAAAGGGCAGTGGAGGTCTGAGTGACATTTCATTAACCCTGTAAAGGGTAATTTTAGCACATACTGGCTCAAGAAAATGATTTTAAAAAATGAAAATGTTACAAAGTGTGCCTTTTACCTGATTGATCAGATTTCTAACAACATTTCTTTTATATCTTTAGGGATGCAAACTTTATTTTGCAACAAATATATGAAGTAACACTGTCAAAACAAAATAACACTCATTCTTTTTTATGTTGTCCCCCAGCTCACCATTTGTGAGTGGGCCCGGCTTCTCAAGCAGACTTTGCAAAAGAGCCCTCTACACTTACTTCCGGCAAGTAGCAACAATGGGTCAGCGCGGCTACTTGTGTGATCTTCCTACCTACCTCAGTGCCAAGGTGTGCAGATGATTTAATTAGAAAAGTAAATCATTGTTGGTGTTGACTGTTTGCTTTGCCTTGTTCAGTTACATGGTGTTATGAATGCTTTTGTTGTTTTTATCCCAGATGGAAGCCACCGAGTACCAGATGGTCAAAGACCAGGTCAGGCAGCGGTTTCTGAAACTTCAAGCAGGACCCTGGAACTCTAAAAAACTGGTGGATTGCTTCAACGTTTGAATGCTCACTCAAGTTCTCCAAAAGTTCCTTTTGAGCTTTCATCTCCTGTTCTTTAATGCTGTTTGCATGTTATTTTTTTAAAGTATCGTTTTGTTTAATGCATGCCGTTTGATGTTTGGGTTTGTGTTGGAGAAAATAAACAAGACTACTGCTGAAAATGTCCATTTGATTGAGTTTTGAGTGGAAAAACTTGATTTTAAATGGTTTAAGCATGAAAACGGGAACTATCATCTATACATATTATCACTCACCCTGCTCCCTTTTTATTTCCATGGCTGTACTCGGACAGGATGTTCATTCAGCAGGAATGGTACTTATTCGCCACTCATTTTTAGCTTGCAACACAGAAGGCTGTTTAAACCAACATTTCTGCTTACTAAGATGATCTAGCATCCTTTTCCCACATGTAAATCATTTTATGAACTGCAAACATCAACACATAAGCAGAATATGTGTATCAGAGATTTCAGAGTAGCCAGCAGAAATGACCTTGTTAGTACTTCAAACATCATGCTGCCATTTGCAGATTTGTTTAGACACAATTTAAAAAAATGTTGGTAATATATTACAGAACATTTTGTAAATTGACCCCTCACAGCATTAGCTTGAAAACACACAATATGTGTGAAATCTTAAGTGAGCCGCAGGGTTTGGCAGGATGACTAAGTCGTCATATGCTGATCATATCAAAGGCGCCAGATTTTACAGGAACAGGACGGCTCTCACAACCACAAGTGGAGCAAAACAAATGGCAGAGGCTAACTGAGGAATGATTTCAATGTTTAGTCACACCTAAAGAAAATAGAACAATGAGGGACCTCATTTTTAATTTGCAAATGTATTATATATATATATATATATTTTATTTTCCACCAAATGTGCCACAGTTCATTGTCACCATCGCTTGCCTCACCAGTTGCTTGGCAACCAACTCCTCCTTGGAACTGATGCAACTGCTCATGTCTTCACAATTACAGGCTCTTTTACAATATTTAGCAAAAACAGAATCAACAATTGAACTGCATCAAATAATTATCTAATGAAGCTGGTGCTATGCCACTGATTTGATCTAAATGGTTAATGTTGTCCTCGGTCATTTAGCAAGTGATTCCTTCAGCCAGGTGTTGGGTTTGTTGGCCTGAAGGAAGGCAGACATCCTGCATCCGAGGGCCCCTTCTGGGCTCGAGGAAGAACCAGGCTGTTCACAAAAAGACCTGCAGGATAACAAAACATCTGTGAGCCATTTGGAGGTGCAGGGAAGCTAATCACTTTTGTGCTGGTTAAGACTGAACGCCGGGGAATTGGAGAGCAGGCTTTAAATTGAACTGTCAGAAAGTGAAGGAACCCTTTTAGAAATACCACTTTTAGTTTGGTTTAAACAAAGTGGTGTAATTATTTAATGTCATCGCAGTGATACTAATTCAAGACGTGACCTTCACTGTGACTCGGACCGCGTCGTTCCGAGTCTGATGTGATGGAGGCTGAAAGTAAACTTTTAATTGCAACCTTTTTCTTTTCCGTAGATTCAAATCAGAACGATCCCTGTAATTATTAGTTGTGCATAATTAATCCAACATTTTTCCTTATCAATTTAGCTTACGTTTAGTACTCCCATATGGGGATTGACTGATACTGTTTGGCCGATATTTACCATTTGCTTTATTTACAAGTGAAACTCAAAATTACAATCTCATTCATCCGTTTCAGTAATGCAACTTAAAATACAAGACAGATTATGCTAAATTGCAACATGCAAAGCAAGATATTTATTGTGGTAATACTGTACAATAAGGGTCCCTTTATTGAGCTACATGATGCATTATTAAGCATTAACAAAGTATTCCTTTATTAACATTCCTGATATTAACTATTAAGTGTCCTTAGGTTAGGACAAAGGGACAGGGGTGAGGTGCATTACATGATATTAACATTAATTTTAAGCAGTTGTTAATACTTTATTTAAAAGTTTATTAATGCTTAATAACGCACTAACAGTAATAAAAGGACCCTTATTGTAAAGTGTTACCGTTGTCATTTTGGTATCAGCCATCGGCTGACCGTGACCTCTACATTGGCTTTAGAAAAACGTATCTTCAATCACTACTGTACTTTTATTCTGTGTTGTGTTTTCTCACCCAGGTACGGTCTCCTGCAGGACGAGTCTCTGCGGCTGGAGTCTGAAGAAGCTGAAGTGCTTTCTGTGGAGTTGGACTTGACAGAGCGCACAGACGGTATTGCTGCTCTTGGAGCCTTCTCTTTGGGTTTTGGAAGTGCTCCCATTGATGCCGAGTTGCTCCATTCTGAACAAAGATGCCAGTAGCAGAAATCGAGCCAGGATTTAAATAATTCTCATCATAACAAACTCTAGCTATACAAGATGAACCAAAGCAGTGGCTGAAGTGACATGGTAGGTAGATTGTACCAGAGTGCTCGTCAAGTCGATATCGTCCAAAGCAAAGGTGAGTTCTCCACTGTCTCCTGACGTTTTCCCTCATTAGACAGTGGAACAGGAACACAAAAAGACCTGGAATAAACCAAATAATGTTAAGAGAAGGGAAAAGACATTCTTATTGAAAGAGTAAAGAAGTCGTTTTAATTCCACCGTAGTGTTAGTCTATCATTATTTTGTCTTAAAAAAATTTAAAACACCAGCCTTGTAGTGTGTTCAGTATAGAGAACAGGTACAGAAGAACTATCCTTGCTGGTCCCCAGGTGAAGAAGCCAACCGTCCACGTTAGTCCAAGTAGAAAGGTGAGACTGGCAGCTCCCTTTAGGTCTTGAAGAAGACCTCTTTGGGTTCCTGCAGGGCTATTGACTCGCATGTGGCGAATCTGAATGAGAACCACTACAAAGATCTAGGGGGAGAAATTTAAGAGCTCTGTTAACCTCTAATCACAGGAGACACGGTTGCATTCAAACTATTTAGTTTACTTGAAAGTTTCATATCTTAAATTAGGGATTTAAGAAAATATCAAAATTTGTGTTATGATACTGAACCAATATTAAGAAGCAGTGTCAATTTTTGAAAATGAGAATTTACATGGAAACCTTTACCGTACTTCTGTTGTGTGGTGCAATTCAAACTGTTAGATGGCAGCAGTTTTTACCGCCATTATGGAGATCTCATGAGAACACGATGTGTCCTGGAATAGTCTGGCCTGAGATTTCCAGTTAAATTCAGTGTTAAAATTTGCACATATTGTCTAGCTTTTAGTTTTGCAATATATTGTACTGTCTCCCCTGTATTGTGATATCTACTTAATTGCCACATTCTTGTAAAACCATGCCTATCATTAATTGTTAAAGCAACACTAAAGAGTTTTTAACACCGTAAACTGTTGCTTTTAAACTGGTTTCAGCGATTGTTGAACCTCAAACCCGATCAGCTTCACATGAGTCAGTACTCTGCAGCCATCTGCTGGCCAGAAACTGCACTAAACAACTTTGGTGTTTTGGATAGGAACAAGTGAGAGGTGGAGCTACAGTGAGGGTAGAGTTTACTACATGTCGAAGAGATTACTGTGCCAGTAGCTCACATAAAGGCTAGCAGTTAGCTTTTTCAGTTTGCCAACTGTGAGAAGATAAAAATTTTGCTTTTTTTTGTTTGCATCATGGCGAAGCCTGGAAGTAAAAAGAAGGGAGTAAAGTCTCCGGAGGTGAATCAAAAAGCTACATCCAGAGAGAACGTTGGCACGGCGTACACTTGTTGGAGGCTGCGGCAGGGTTGCGTGGTAGACGAGTGCAAATAATTGCCAAATTGGGACAGTGAGCATAGCGTCATCGACTATGTTTGTGGTAGATGTTTGCACTACTTTTCTTTAAGAATCTTTAATAACTTTAAAAAACAACTAAACAATTATTTGACCAAATTTACATTCATTAATGTCCATGTTAAATCTTTGTCTAAAACATCCAGAGCATGAATAAATATCATTAATCATCCTAAAATGAACTACTTTCATTTGAATATACATGTAGTAAGAAAAGGCACACAAGCCTTTGCTCTGCCTTTTTCTCAAAATTCCCATGCAGCAATGGATTGTAGGTAATACCCTTCACGCAATTCTGCATTGATGTGGGCTTGGGCCAAGTGGCTCATGAGGGCAAAAGGGGTGTGGTCAACTTCCGCACTTAAGAATCAGAACACCCTATGCACGCACACTCATGGACAGGATCGCGGCACTGAAGGGTGGCAGTGTGAGTATTGGGATTGGGCCATAGAATCACCCATCTTAACTGGTGATGGAAAGGGATGTTGGTTCATTGTCCAGGAAACGGCAGAGAACATCTTGACTAGTAGAAGCTAATCATTAGCATTAGCATCTCCACCACACAGCAGAACTCCTTCAGGCTTGTCATTTGTGGAGATAAAACATCAACATTGCAGAGCAAGTCAGCAGTAGAGTCGCGTTGCTGTTAGACAATCTGAGATGAGATGTCCAAATATCAGGAAATATCACTAAGTCCTGCCGTCTGAAGCTACTTTCTCCTCCCGCTGACTCGTACTTCCTGAACTGCCCCCAAGTGCGACTTACAAAGGTTTCCTTCCATTTAGAGACCACTGCAAATGTTTCGATTAAACGAGTGAACCGCATCTGTAAGAGCTTCTAAATTAAGAAGCACAGCGTTTCAGCTTTTGTTGACTGAACGTTTTTCTTGAATTCATCTTCCTGAAACACAAATTGGAGAATAGTTAGTTGTTTACCCCAATGTTGAAGAGGAAAATCAAAGCTGCGAATGCAACGACAGATACATAAAATGTCAGATCGTCCTGGAGCCAGCAGCTGAGGGAACAAAGAGAAAAAAATACTGAGAGATTGTTCTACGATGGAAGAGATAACGTCCCGTGTTATACTTATTATTGTAAACCATGCAAATTTTCTTTATTACACCCCTGGAAAATAAGACAGTCCGTTCAGCTGTTAAGCGGTCAGTGTTATTCAAAAACAACTAAATTCATGCGTTACAAGCTGTCAGAGTTGTCCAGCGGCTGGAAAGTGGAGCGTGCGTGTGTGTAATGGTGACCGCCGTATGCCTCTCTGTTCACAATCAGCACCATGACACAGATGACCAGAGGGATCCCTGAAAGAGGAGTTAAAACACGTCATAACCCAAAAAAGTCATGTTTGGTAAAGAAATTGTCAGTTTTGACTTACCCCATCCCAGAAAGCAGAACTTGAGGATGTACGAGGGCACGTAGACGTTAAATACTTTAATGAGGGCAAAATACATGTTGACTGCCTCCAATCCCATCCAGGTGAATGACGCCAGGAGGAAGTAGTGCAAGGTGGATGCCACTGCCACACACAGGCCATACACACCCCAGGAGGAAAGCCAGGAGTTGACTAGGAATACCAGGTTCAAACCAAGCAGGGCCAGAGAGAGGTGGATTAGGATCTGGGAGGGGTAATCTCTACGGAGCTTTCTGGATCACAGATGGAAGAGAGCGTTGGAGAGGAAATTAAAGAGTTAGATATCACACAAAAGGAAATATTTGTCTCAATCATGGTAAAACTGCAACTTTTAAAATATTTAATCAGAGTTCCAGTATGTTTTAGCATTTCTAACGTTGAGAGAAAAAAAAACATGAGATCACAACCTAGCCTTACTCAAAAGCTGTATAAGTGAGAACAGTGATTCCCAGGAACAACGACGAGACTCCGCATCCTACGTATGTGACAATGGTCAGGATCTGCTCATGAACTGGGTCTACCTGAGTCCGGGAGACATCCTGAGCAGATAGTGACAGAAGAAAGTTCATCACAGAAAATACAGGTTAAAAAAAACATTTGTTCCTGATTTGGAAAGCAAGTCTTTAGGTCATTAAAAACAACACAGGTCAGGAGGCTGCTTTCCTACGCAGGAAATTATGAATTTGTGTCAAACTTTTATTGATAGTTTTTGTATCTTGAGTGCCCTCTGCTGCCTAAACCGAGACTGAGCTTCTCTCCTTCATCTTCCACTTCCACAGGCTTTTTAAAACCACTATTTGCACCACTAAAATCTGTCTCGAGTGTTTGAGCCTTCGAGGAAATGATCAGACAGAATGTAACGGTTCGTACCAACAGAACTCCAAAGTGTGTGAGATGATCACACACGCAGGTTGTGTAGTCAGAGCTGCTGTTGTATTCTCGGCAGCCATGATTGTCCCAGCCTCCGTGTCCATCTGGATGGAGACGATGACATATATTATCACTTTTTAGTCAAATAAAAATAAGTAGTGACTCAGATCAGGACTTACTGTTCTTATTGAAGTTCCAGTACACACACTCCACCTCCTTCCCCAACTGAGAGCCGTGAAACACTCGTTAATCAAAGGTTTTATAAATATTTATTCATGCTTATGCGGTGTTGGGAGCACGCTCCTACCATGTTGGGGCAGAGATGGAGGAGCGTGACTTTGATCTCTTCAGAGAGGTCTGTGATTGGTGAGCTGGCGTTGGTCACGCTGGCTGACACCACAAACGTGTTGAGGATCTGACCTGGTCTGCTGCCCTGAAGATGGAGACGTGAATCATTTAAAATAGTTAGCATGGACGAGACTGTCAGTTATAAGAAAGGTTTTGCCGGTTTAAATAAAAACACGTAAAGAGCACCTTGAAGAGGAGCGAGTTGCCGTAGAACTGAAACTGGATTCTTGGTGGGTTCTGGCCGTGTTCTGGGAAGTTCTGTTGAAGGACAGCTGGCAGAGAGATGAACGCCACTGTGCCATTGAAGGGATACTTGTTGATAAAAATCTACAACATACGATAAAGTAAATAATGTTGAGTGTCTCTCTGGGCGACTGTTAGTTGGAATCATACTGAAGTTTCATACAATGTTAGGCAAATGTGCAAACTTGTTTGTTGCAGTTTGACTACAAAGGTGTTATCTGATTATTTTTATGGTTCATTTCCAACCTTTCCTAAAACTGTATGAAATTTCTCCCTTTGGGCTAAGACAGAATTGCGATGAGTACTCAAAAAAATAAAAAGAATTTTGCAAAACGTTCCGATTTCAAGCCACACGACAACAAGGCTCTGCAGTTCAGTTAACATTTGAACATGCAAACATTTTAAGGCATTTTACTGACTCTTATGTGATACCAGATTTTGTCTCGGACTGAATGCATTAGCAGTAGCTGTAGACTTTTAGCATAGAAAGACAGACCGTAGCAGAAGCAAAAGGATTTTGCTCTGCAGGTCAGTCCAGCCACGCTCCACAGGTGCCTCAGCAAGTCCGATCAGTCTTGTCAATCACAGCGCTCGGTTTGGTGGGTGGGATGTTGCTTCCACTGAGTGGAACAACTAAAATAGCGCCAGCTTGGTTGAAATGGCTTTGGCATCTGTGGACTATTTAGACTTGGGCTTTCCTTTGAGCAGATAGAGGTACTTAAGTCCTTTATTTAGAAAAAGGTTCTATTTGTGTCTTCTTTGACAAAGTTTGGCGGACTGCTCCGAAGTACATCACATTTTTTGTTGTCCAATAGCAAGCAGAGAAAGGTTAAAGACAACCATAGATTCTGCCCTATTACTGAGATCTATCTACTTGTCGTGGTCAGACTATATATTCATATATGTAGGATAGCTTCCCAGGCTAGTAGCTTTTAGGATTTTGGGCAAATTTAGCACATTTGGTGCTTTTTTTTTAGAGGAAATTCAAAAACACATGTACCTTTCTGTTGTTGAATATAGGCAGCTTACAGTGTTCAATGTAGCAAACCGTATAGAAGTCTGCTCCGTCTCTGACCTGCTTTTCTATGCAAATTAGTAATGTTGTAATGGCCGCTGGGAAACTGTTCTAAGAAAAACTGCGATACCATATCATGAGCTTAGACACACATTAACATGTCCCAACCCACCTGAACATTGGCAGAATTATAAATGTTGGTTTAGGTCATGCTAACCATAGAACAACGCTAGCCTGAGGACCTGCTAACGTTAGCCCAAGCCTTTGCTAAGGCTAGCCCAATCTATTGTTAAAGCCAGTCCAAGCTACTGCTTTGTCTTTGTTGGACAAGAGGAAAACTGTCAGAGTACTTGTGTAGTGTTCAGGCTTCACAGTTTGCCTGAGTTAACCAGATACGGCTGTGCTGAGTTTCTAGCTTTAGGCAGCATCATGTAGCCTGCGGGGCAAACCAGCCAATCAGCACGCAGCTTATTTAATATTCAAGTCCTGGCTGAGCTGGTGGGGCAATCCAGCCTTTCTATTGTAGGGCTTTATTATGGGATTGTGTTTGGCCATTTATCAAGGGCCCTGGAATATTGAGAGTCCCAATAAGGTTTCATATGACACTTAAGAGACTCACGAACAGTTTTAAATTTGTAAAAAAAATAATAATAATAATAAAATAAAAATAAAAAGTTGTTATAGAACTCCTTAATTTATCATTAAAAATCCTATTGTTCTCAATCTGGGCTGTGTGTAACTTAGATGAGATTAAAAACAAATGTTTGGTGACCTCTGGTTTTGCGCCGGTCCGGTCCGTCAGAACTCCAAAACTTAAGCTGTCAAACTCTCCAGGATGCACATCCACCACAGAGATCGCAACAGTTTCAGCAACTAGGGTGGATGAGCCCTCGTATCCCACCATACTGTCTCCCACCGACTCGGTAATGTTTAAAATACTGGAGAGGAAGGCAGCGAGACTAATGTTAATGTAAGACATTGACTTGGATTCTCGATTCAGCTCCACATCCTTACGTGTTGGTAAAAGGTGCCAGGTTGCTGTCAGATTCCAGGATGTCTGAGATGATGTTGATGAGAGCCTGGCCGAGGTTCGGCGTGACCACGCTGACGTTAATGATGTCTTTCAGTTTGTTGAGGACTGTCACCAGCTCATCGTAGAGGAGAGTGGAGTGGTTTCTCAGCAAGTCCTCGATCGTCTCCACCACACCCAGAGCATTATCTAGAGATACGTGGAGGAACTGATTCTTATTGACCAAGGACCCTGTACTCAATGCAATCTTCAGTTTGATAGAAAAGACAAACCAACTAAATCGGACCTTAACCTGTCTAAGTGAAATTTGCCTTTTAAACAGAGTATACAGGTGCTGGCCAGTAAATTAGAATATCATCAAAAGGTTGAAAATATTTCAGTAATTCCATTCAAAACGTGAAACTTGTACATTATATTCATGCAATGCACACAGACCAATGTATTTCCGATGTTTATTACGTTTAATTTTGATATTTATAGGTGACAACCAATGAAAACATCAAATCTGGTATCTCAGAAAATTAGAATATTCTAAAGGCCAATGAAAAAATGTTTGTTTCTCTAATGTTGGCCAACTGAAAAGAATGAACATGAAAAGAATGTGCATGTATAGCACTCAATACTTAGTCGGGGCTCCTTTTGCCTCAATAACTGCAGTAATGCGGCGTGGCATGGACTCGATCAGTCTGTGGCACTGCTCAGGTGTTATGAGAGCCCAGGTTGCTCTGATAGTCGTCTTCAGCTCCTCTGCATTGTTGGGTCTAGCGTATTGCATCCTCCGCTTCACAATACCCCATAGATTTTCTATGGGGTTAAGGTCAGGCGAGTTTGCTGGCCAATCAAGGACAGGGATACCATGGTCCTTGAACCAGGTGCTGGTGGTTTTGGCACTGTGTGCAGGTGCCAAGTCCTGTTGAAAGGTGAAGTCTGCATCCCCATAAAGTTGGTCAGCAGCAGGAAGCATGAAGTGCTCTAAAACTTCCTGGTAGACGGCTGCATTGACCCTGGACCTCAGGAAACAGAGTGGGCCAACACCGGCAGATGACATGGCACCCCACACCATCACTGACGGTGGAAACTTTACACTGGACCTCATGCAACGTGGATTCTGTGCTTCTCCGCTCTTCCTCCAGACTCTGGGTCCTTGATTTCCAAAGGAAATGCAGAACTTGCTTTCATCAGAAAACATAACTTTGGACCACTCAGCATCAGTCCAGTCCTTTTTGTCCTTGGCCCAGGCGAGACGCTTCTTGCGCTGTTTCATGTTCAAGAGTGGCTTGACACACGGAATGCGACACCTGAATCCCATGTCTTTCATGAGTCTCCTCGTGGTGGTTCTTGAAGCGCTGACTCCAGCTGCAGTCCACTCTTTGTGGATCTCCCCCACATTTTTGAATGGGTTTGTCGTCACAATTCTCTGCAGGGTGCGGTTATCCCTAGAGCTTGTACACTTTTTTCTACCACATTTTTTCCGTCCCTTCGCCTGTCTGTTAATGTGCTTGGACACAGAGCTCTGCGAACAGCCAGCTTCTTTAGCAATCACCTTTTGTGTCTTGCCCTCCTTGTGCAAGGTGTCAATGATTGTCTTTTGGACAGCTGTTAAGTCAGAAGTCTTCCCCATGATTGTGGTGCCTTCAAAACAAGACTGAGGGACCTTTTAAAGGCCTTTGCAGGTGTTTTGAGTAAATCAGCTGATTAGAGTGGCAGCAGGTGTCTTCTATATTCAGCCTTTTCAGAATATTCTAATTTTTTGAGATACCAAATTTGGAGTTTTCATTAGTTGTCACTTATGAATATCAAATTTAAATGTAATTAACATTGGAAATACATTGGTCTGTGTGCATTGCATGAATATAATGTACAAGTTTCACGTTTTGAATGGAATTACTGAAATATTTTCAACCTTTTGATGATATTCTAATTTACTGGCCAGCACCTGTAGATCTTAGCTGCAACAGCACCAGTTTGTCATTAATCTGGTTCTGTTAGCATCCAACAGCATTCTCCTGTTAAATCTCCAGATAAAGCTCACACAGCTTGATATCTTCTTTATTTTAATTACGTTAATGTCTGGCTGCCAAATGAAACCATGGCAACGAGAGTTCATCAGCTGACATGATCATTAGCTGTCGATAAGCCAGATAGTCTCAGTTGTAATGATGCTAAATGTCAAAAACACGTCTTTCTCTTAACGGTTGGAGGTGATTAACCACCATCGGGGATGATCGGCGTGTTAAGAGTTTAAGCTGAAGTAGACGGCTTTTCCCAAATGCAGGTGGAACACACCAGGGGTGACGTCCACATGGTCCAGGTCAGGGATGGTTTCCACCAATGGAGAGCAGTCCTCCAGGTCTGGATCCATCCAGTTGGTTGAGCCACACAGTTTGCTGTCAGACAAGTTGGAAATAGATTTATTAGCGTCATCCATTGTAGCAGATAACATCTACAAACCAGAGACCAGAATGAAATGTTAGATCTGGGAATCATTTAACAAACCATCATTGGCTTTTATTACACACCCATTATTTGGTGTTTTGACACTAAGTCAATAGGCCGACTCCTGGACGCGGTGACAAAACCATGCAAATATGTACAAATGGAAGCAATCGATACTCAGCCCTGTACTTGTTGATGCCTTAAACTAATGTTGACAGTTATAAACACCCAAATGCACGAATCAATCACACCTGTAAATATTCGAATGAATCACAGCGGTTATGATTCTTCAGAGCCTTTTTTATGATTTGTCTTTGTGTTTTTGTTTGATCACAAATAAAACCTGCCCTCCCCAGGTCCTGCTGATGTTCTGCGTTTCAGTTGACAACAAAGCTAAACGCGTAATCCCCTTAAATATGATTGTGTTAACCGCTGGAGCTCTTACCAGTGCCGGGTGGCGGAACTACTGGGGTTTTTTGGGCATGTGAGCGTGGCGTTTTTCCCTCCTAAAGTGTCCGGCCATCTGAACTGACCCTTTAGAGTGTGCTGGGTGTCTCCGTTACATCTGAATATCACTGGAGAAGGGTCAGAATGGGTTTTTAAATTAGAAATAAAGAATCCATATTGCAGCTGGTGATCTTCCACCGTTGTACTCACAAATGCGACTTATCTGTATGTCCTCGGTTGCTATGGAGACAGATTCATAGTCGAAAGGCTTAAGTAGATGCTGCCTTATTTTTTTTTCTATTTCCATGTCTGACAGGGGCATCAAGACTTGGACCTGGAAAATGAAGCTCTCTCTGCAGGCAGTGGCAGAGTTAGTCATTGGCTGCATGAATCTAATAACCCAACCTGGAAAAATGGCTTAAAATATGATTTCTTTAGACCATTCAAGTTTAGTAGAATGTGATAAAAAAGTTTGCAGGAGAAATGACACAAACCTTGAAATGCTGACTGCAGACCCCTGGAAGAATGAGAAGTTACAGTTGCAGTTAAACTAGACACGGTCAAAACATTTAGCATCCTTAATAGATTTGCTTTTGGAGTCAACCCCATGCTAAAAGGCCAGCCAAGCCTTTTTAACCTTTGCAAAAATCACACGGTTTAAAGATATTGGGCTAGTGTAAAACGCTTCTATCCTGATGCACCACAATGCAGATAGAAATAATCTGAGTCTATTTAGAAATGTTTAGCATTTATTTTATTATTTGTAATTAAGCGTAGACAGGGGCGCAGATAGGATTTTCAAACTGGGGGGGACAAAGTTCCAATGTACCCTCCCCCAAACACACACACACACACACACACACACACACACACACACATAAACAAACTATTGCAAGCGCCTTAACTAGAGCTCAGTCACTTTGTGTAATTTCATCCAATGGTTTACGTAAAAACGAACACTTTTATATACGTGTTTGAAGCCGTTATGCAGTGGAACGCTGGCAACAAAGCTCTGCCTGATCAACACTATAAATGATAAATGATCCGCACTTGTATAGCGCCTCTCAGAGTAAGGACTCCAAAGCGCTTTACACTACAGTGTATCATCCATTCACACACATTCGCACACTGATGGTGATGAGCTAAGATGTAGCCACAGCTGCCCTGGGGCGCACTGACGGAGGCGCCCCACTATTTAAATCAGTCATTTGTTATTCTCCCAATCAATTACTAACCAAAACCTCATGCTTTATGCGAAACATTAAAATATTTTCAGCATACCAATCTTTACAGAAAACATAAAAACCCTACAAAACTGCACATAAAATATAATAAGAACAATATTCACTTATCACTTAGAGCAGTAGTTCCCAAACTTTTCAGCCTGACCAACAGATGTTCCTTCGTATTTTTACGTTACGGTATTTAGAAATTTTCATTATACTTTGAAAATTTTTATTTATATATAAATATATAAATCTCTTTTTAAATTTTATATTTTACTTTTTTTATGATTATGTGGCACACTTGACTTCCACATGTAACGCATTGGCCTCTTTTTACGGCTTTTTTTTTTACATTGTTGCTACGTCTGTCACGTTTGCGGTGTTTTACCATCATTTCTACATCCATCACGTCCCAGAGAAGGTTAAACCAACATCAATCCCAACGTTTGGAGCTTGTAAACTCCACACACCTCTCGTGCAGCACCAGCTGTCTGATGCTGCAGCAGCGTCAATCTTCCCGGCTGGATGAGTGAATTTCTTCATCAGAGTCAATATTCTGCTTCATAATCAGAGTCAGTCATTACTAGACAAAGTGATCAGTCAACAAAGACCAGACCTGCTGGCAATTATACGTTTTGTGTAATATTTGCGCTCTTCATGTTGCGCGCATCTCCTCCTCTCCCCAACTGGGAGCCTCTCAGTGGGAGGCGTTTTTCAAACTCTAAAATCTCCCAAACTTTGCTCAGCCTGAAGGTTACACATCTCCACTATCTTCTGGTGTAAAGTAGTAACTTCATGAGGGAACATATTTGTAGATGAGACTTGTTAAAGTCAGCAATGAGGCTTTGGCGCTTTTAACGAGTAAGTCCCAACACTGACAACAACGTACTGAAACTAGAACCAACATGCATAAGCAAATGGATCGGTCCAGCCTACTTACACTGTTGGATTTTTTTAAATACGCAGTAATCGTTGCTTGCCTTTTTCACTTCATCCTGCATCCTAGCATCAACCACTTTTGCGCCTCTGGAGTCGGTGTTTGTTTACGTCATGCTTCATTCAGTGTAATTGGAAAAATGAGCTTCAAGCGCTTAACCTCCGATTTTGTTTTCTTTCTGGCCTTAGTGCGGGGGACGGATCTGAATCTGGGAGACAGATCCCCCCCGTCCCCCACCCTATCAGCTTGTCAAATTGGAAAATGGACAGGCCAGTTAAAGAGGCATTTTTCCAATGTTTTCCCCTAATTACTTTGCCGTAGTAAATCAGATTGCTTAGAAAAGTAATAGCACACTTTCCATGGCCGAGCCGGTCGTTTTGATGTAAAATTTGTGGGGTGCACGCTGCTGTTTGAGCCCTCAGAAGAATAATAATAAAGGTAACAAATCCTCCGGCAAGTACCTTAAATTGCTATTCTTGCTCATGGAAAGCACTTTGAATTGCCTCTGTGTGACATTTGCTATAAATAAAGCTGCCTTGCCTTAAACTCACATATTATTAGAGGATTAGAGCAACAGTTGGCCATGTGTACCTTAAATATCTTTCAAAAGTCCCTTCCACGGATCCCAAACCCCCTCAGCATTTAAACTTACTTTATTTGAAGCAGAGTTATAAAGCAGCAGGTCACGCTGGCGTCTGAAAACAAGATGGATAATTGTCTTTTTTTTTTATAGAAGAGTGATAAAAGTACCAGCTTCAGCTTTTCTCCTACCTTTGGACTTTGAGGAGCAGCTGTAGGTCTAGCACCACCAGGCCACTGGGTAGACTGGTGTTCAGCTGTGGAGAGCAGCAACATCTCCTCTGTTCATACTAGAAAACTTCAACTGTCCTTATTTCTTCAGAGGCTGCTTGTGCACGACTGACATACCCAGATTGGAAGAATCTGTTGCGGGTTACAGTTTCCTGTGATGGACACATTCACCTTCACCTCAAAGTACAGTTCATCTGGTGAGGCGAAGACAAATCAGCAGCTTGCATCAATAAATCTGTATAAAAAAGTAAAACAGAGAGAAACTGACCAGAGGTGGTTGCAGGGCTTGTGGTGAAGGGGACGTCTGTGGCTTTACTGGGAAAAACCATCACACTGGTAGTAATCTTCAGCGTGGTGCTGGGGGAAGAGCCTGACGTAGTGGTTTTGACGGGAATGGAACCCGTCGTCAGAGTGGGAGGACTCGTGGTCGTAGGGAAAAAATTCTCTGGGGAAACGGATTCCTCATCAGATTTTCTGCTAATTTCCCAAACATGAACCTTCATGCATGAACTGTTCCTACCGAGTGGCGTGGTCTGGATGCTGGTGTTATCAAGGAGCAGCTGCAGCTGCCCACTGGGGCTGTTGTAGGGGCTGTTAAGGTACTTGTACATGTCATTCTGGGCAGCTGCAACATCTTTTTTGGGAATTATATTAACATGAGCCAGGCAGTGAAACCTGTACAGGGAAGGGAGGGTTAAGAAAATAAACGTATATGGTAATTTTATTAAAAGTTGGTTTGACGTAACTGCTCAAATCAAGAGTTTAGCAGTTCTTATCTGCAACTTTATGCATTTTGCATGTGTTTATCATTCTCCAAATTACTCTTTACTACCATTATACCAACAATATTCTAAAGGTAGCAAGAAATATCTTTCAGTAATGTGATCCTTTGTTCTCAAGTTAACCATTTAGGTGCAGATAGAAAGCTAACACAGGGAAACATTTAGAAAAGCGTAAACCTGGTGATATTTTCTGGAGCCCACCGCATCTAAACAAAAAAAAAAAATAAACTTTTAAAATCAAATTTCACGTGGAAATCCAGTGTCTTTAGGTTTTTGTAATAGGATTAGAATAAAGGGAAATATTTTAAATGTTTCTCAAGCATCTCAGATTTGATGTTATTTCAACCTTTTTGTCTCTTGTTTGGTATCAGCATCACCCCTGGCAGGGCTGTATTTGCTTTAAACAAGAAGCTTCTTGTGCAATCTGTAGGTTTATCTCCTGCGTGCTTACCATCATGTCTTTAGAGGATGTTTTTATGTGGTTTTCTGTGCTGGATCTGTGTAAGAGATCAGAGGAACTTAGCATACTCTGCATTTATTCACCTTCCTGCAGGTAATCAAGGTTTAACTGGTGCCACGTGAGGGAGTTTATTAAAATTGTGCACAACTTCAGTGCTGAAAATGTTTTTCCTACCTGTATATTTCAAACACAGACACTCTGGGTAAATAGACGCTGGAGGGCAAAACAGTTCTGAGCTGTAGGGACAGCAAACATCAGAGGAGCGTTATCACAGTTTATTACATTTTTGTACAACTTGTTACAAAGTTGTCAGTTATTCTAGCTTATTACACTGTTAGTTATTCTAGCTTATTACACAGTCATTACAGTTACTATAGCTTATTATGCTGTTATTATAGCTTACTATACATTAATACAGATTATTATGAAGCTATTACTGCTTATGGCATTTATTATAACGTATTACAAATTTATTACAACTTTTCTAGCTTATTTACACTGTTAATATGGCTTATTCCACATCATTACAGTTATAGCTTACAAGTTATTACAGCTTATTACAGTTATTATGGCTTATTACAAACTAGTTGCAGCTTATTATAACATATACAATTGAAATAATAGTAAACATTTAAATAGGATTCATATCACCTTCGAATGAATAAAATCCCATTTGCTGGTCTTACCCAGTAATGTGCGATATCTCTGGCTGTGTAGTCCTCTGTGGTGCCATCATGGTCTATTATCGCAAACATTAGATTTATCTCATATTTGGACCATTCTGGCAAAGCATAAACTATCATTAGTTATAAAAACCTGTAATAATTACAATAGATTATATATAGCATTCATTTCCATGTTTTTATTATCACTAGTATTCTTTTTATTTTATTTTATTTATTTTTTGCTGCTTTTGTGTCATAAAGCAGTTTCCTTTTGAGAAGTAAAGATTATTTATTATTATGTTAGTGAGCGCCTGGTGGCCGGGCTTTCACCCATGGAGCCCGGCCGGGCACAGCCTGAAGAGCAAACGTGGGTCCCCCTTCCCATGGGCTCACCACTCGTGGGAGGGGCCAAAGGGGTCGGGTGCAGTGTGTGTTGGGTGGTAGTCGAGGGCGGGGACCTTGGCGGTCCTATCCTCGGCTACAGAAGCTGGCTCTTGGCACATGGAATGTCACCTCTCTGGTGGGGAAGGAGCCTGAGTTGGTGTGTGGCGTTGAGAGGTTCCGACTAGATATAGTCAGACTCACCTCAACGCATGGCTCTTGCTCTGGAACCAGTTTCCTTGAGAGGGGTTGGACTTTCTACCACTCTGGAGTTGCTCCCACTGAGAGGCACCGAGCTGGGGTGGGCATACTAGTTGCCATCCCTCTTGGTGCCTGTACATTGGGGTTTACCCCAGTGAATGAGAGGGTAGCCTCCCTCCGCCTACGGGTGGGGGGACAGGTTCTGACTGTGGTCTGTGCTTATGCACCAAATTACAGTTCAGACTACCCACCCTTTTTGGAGACCTTGGAGGGGGTGCTGGAAAGCGCTCCTTCCGATGACTCCCTCATTCTGCTGGGGGACTTTAAGGCTCACGTGGGCAATGACAGTGAGACCTGGAGAGGTGTGGTTGGGAGGAACGGCCCCCCTGATCTGAATTCGAGTGGTGTTTTGTTATTGAACTTCTGTGCCAGTCAAGGATTGTCCATAATGAACACCATGTTCAGACATAAAGGTGCCCATATGTGCTCTTGGCACCAGGATACCTTAGGCTGCAGCTCGATGATCGACTTTGTTGTTGTTTCATCTGACCTGTGGCTGCATGTCTTGGACACTCGGGTGAAGAGAGGGGCCGAGCTGTCAACTGACCACTACCTGGTGGTGACTTGGCTCACATGGTGGGGGAGAATGCTGGTCAAACCAGGCAGGCCCAAACGTATCGCAAGGGTCTGCTGGGAACGTCTGGCAGAGTCTCCTGTCAGAAGAAGCTTCAATTCCCACCTCTGACAGAACTTCCAAAGTGTTCCGGGGGAGGCGGGGTACATTGAGTATGAATTGACCCTGTTCCGTGCCTCCATTGTTGAGGTGGCCAACCGGAGCTGTGGTCGCAGGATTGTCTGTGCCTGTCGTGGTGGCAACCCCCGAACCCACTGGTGGACACCGGCGGTTAGGGATGCTGTCAAGCTGAAGAAAGAGTCCTATCAGGTCTTTTTGGACTGTGGGACCCCAGAGGCAGCTGACGTGTACCGGCAGTCCAAGCGGAACGCGGCTCGGGTGGTCACCAAGGCAAAAACCCAGGCATGGGAGGAGTTCGGTGAGACCATGGAGCAAGACTTCTGTACGGCTTCTAGGAGATTCTGGTCCATCATCCGGTGCCTCAAGGGGGGAAATCAGTGCGCTACCAACACTATCTATAGTGGGGACGGTGTGCTGCTGACCTCTACTCAGGACGTTGTGGATCGGTGGGCAGAATACTTCGAAGACCTCCTCAATCCACCAACATGTCTTCCAGTGAGGAAGCAGAGTCTGGGGACTTTGGGTTGGCCTCTCAAATCTCTGGTGCTGAGGTCACTGAGGTGGTTAAAAAGCTCCTCTGTGGTGAGGCTCCAGGGGTGGATGAGATCTGCCCAGAGTTCCTTAAGGCTCTGGATGTTGTGGGGCTGTGTTGGCTGACGCGGCTCTGCAATATCGCGTGGACATCGGGGGCAGTCCCACTGGACTGGCAGACCGGGGTGGTGGTCCCCTTATTTAAAAAGGGGGACCGCAGGGTGTGTTCCAACTACAGGGGGATTGCACTCCTGAGCCTTCCTGGTAAGGTCTATTCAGAGGTTCTGGAGAGGAGGGTCCGTCGGATTGTTGAACCTCAGATTCAGGAGGAGCATTGTGGTTTTCGTCTTGGCCGTGGAACACTGGACCAGCTCTATACCCTTAGGGGGATCCTGGAGGATGCGTGGGAATTTGCTAAACCAGTCTACATGTGTTTTGTGGATTTGGAGAAGGCGTTTGACCGAGTCCCTCGGGGGCCCTGTGGGGGGTACTACGGGAGTATGGGGAACCAGGCCCTTTGAAACGGGCTGTTAGGTCCCTGTGTGACCGGTGTCAGAGCTTGGTCCGCATTGCCGGCAGTAAGTCGGGCTCATTCCCAGTGAGAGTTGGACTCCGCCAAGGCTGCCCTTTGTCACCGATTCTGTTCATAAGCTTTATGGACAGGATTTCTAGGCGCAGCCAAGGTGTGGAGGGCATCTGTTTTGGTGGCCTGATCAGGTCTCTGCTTTTTGCAGATGATGTGGTCCTATTGGCTTCATCAGAATGTGATCTTCGGCTTTCGCTGGAGCGGTTCACAGCCGAGTGTGAAGCAGCTGGGATGAGAATCAGCTCCTCTAAATCTGAGACCATGGTCTTGATTCAGAAAAGGGGTAGAATGCCTTCTCCAGGTCAGGGATGAGGTCCTGCCCCAAGTGGAGGAGTTTAAGTATCTCGGGGTCTTGTTCACAAGTGAGGGAAAACTGGAGCGTGAAATCAATAGGCCGATTGTTGCTGCATCTGCAGTGATGCAGGTGTTGTACCGGTCTGTCGTGGTGAAGAGAGAGCTGAGTCAGAAGGCAAAGCTCTCGATTTACCAGTCGATCTACATTCCTACCCTCACCTATGGTCATGAGCTTTGGGTAATGACCGAAAGAACGAGATTGCGGATACAAGCGGCCAAAAATAGTTTTCTCAGAAGAGTGGCTGGGCTCTCCCTTAGAGATAGGTTGAGAAGCTCGGTCATTCAGGAGGGGCTCGGAGTAGACCCGCTGCTTCTCCACATCGAGAGGAGCCATTTGAGGTGGCTCGGGCATCTGGTCAGGATGCCTCCTGGACGCCTCCCTGGTGAGGTTTTCCGGGCACGTCCAACCGGGAGGAGACCTAAAGGTAGACCCAGGACAGGTGGAGGGACTATGTCTCTCACCTGGCCAGGGAACGCCTTGGGATTCCCCTGGAGGAGCTGGCCCAAGTGGCTGGGGAGAGGGAAGTCTGGGCCTCTCGACTTAGGCTACTGCCCTCGCGACCCGACTCCGGATAAGTGGATGAAAATGGATGGATGGATGTAAAATTATTTACTTGATACTAAAGGTGCATTATGTAAGAATGAAGCAAGAATGATATCCTGTGGTCAAATGTGGGTACTGCAGTCCATTTTCAAAACAAACAAATTACTTTCACTCCGTTGTTCTGTGAGTTTTGAGACTGTTGCCGGTTATGGATCTGCTGCAGAAGACAGTAAGTTAAGTAGATGAATACATTTCACTGTAATATTGATTTGTGGGTAATTAAAAGAGTTACTTGATATAGGTTTTAGTGGCAAATATTATTTCTAATTCACCGTTAACATTGTTAGCTCATTGCTTGCCCAAGGCCAGTTCTACATTGGGGCAAGAGGGGGCAATGAATGTTATGGTCTGAGGGAGAGAACGCCAATGGAGGTCTTGAAGAGACAAGAGTGATGTCATGGGAGCAGGTGTGGGTTAGGAGACAGGCAGCAGCATTCTGGATGTCTTGAAGTTTGGTGAGGGTTTTGGATGGTGATACCATATAAGATACTGTTGTAGTTGTTGATTTGTGATATGATGAACACATGAATAATGGTTTCAGGGACAGAGAAAGAAAGGGATGGACAAAAATGCAATTTAATCATGTGACTAAAGCATCCAGAGCACCATTACCACTAACACTGGCAACCCCCAGCTGGCTGTGAAGGAAATCTGTTTCAGTGTAACCTTCATTCCAACATGATTGATACATTAGACTGTTTTGTGATTACTTCACTTTCAATTCTTACATATTGCTCCTTTAAAGACAAGTTCAAACTTTGCACACTCACCACACTTGAGGCTGGTGTCAATGAGCGGACCGCAGTACGACATGTCCCAGTGGGCCTTCTCCCACTTGACCAGGTCCCCTTCTGTACAATTCAGGGATGTCACTTCCTCTTTACTGCGTTCTCTGCTCCATATTCGAAACAAGGATAATTTGCCCAACAGAGTGGTAAAAGGAAGGATTTTAATATTCCCATTGGTGATGATGTGTCCCGCGCCCAGAGTCAGCGATCCGTTAGGAGACAGTTTCCAGATCAGAGGGGAAATAAAAGGTGTGTTGGTGTTGTAAGCTGTGGGGGTACACAGGACATTTAATACACATCATGCTCCATCCAGACAGAGTCAATAAGTGATAAACTCTAAGAGAACCTGATGTGAGGTTGATCTGGTCTCCATTAATGTAAAGGGCAGGTCTGTCATTCCTATGAGACCAGCTGACACACACGGAGTACCACTGAAACAGCTGGAGGTCCATCTGTGAGCTCAGCCACTCCTCTCCAAACAGCCAAACCACTAATTTACCCCATTTACCCCCCAAGCCCAGCTCAGCGTACTGAGCCTCCGGGTGGCGGTACATAAAAAAGGTCCACTGTGAGGAGGTCTGAGCCTGCAAAGCGTTTTATATATAATGTCAATATAAATCAGTTTTTAATACAAGTACTGTATGTGGAAAGGTTGGTTGTTTTGAATCACCTCGAGCTTCACGCTGAGACAGACGGTGAACTCCTGCAGAGCAGGAATGGAGACCTGAGGCTTCAGTCTCCAGTGACTGCATCCAGAGGAGAAGTTCGCCACTTTTCCCCACAGACTTTGCCAAGGCACTGACCGAAACCAATAAAGAGCACCTTTACAACCAGAAACTGATCATTTTTGAGGAAACCTTAATGGTTTCCAGTAGATGATGCTTTTCCAAAAACAGGAGCTTCTACCCTGGGATAAGCACCTAGTTTTACTCAAGTTTTATAAAAAAAAAAAAATAATAAATAAATAAAGAAATAAAGAAATCAGCCATAAGTTACAGAGATGGATGTTTTCATCATTTTTAAAGTTTTTCTTTTCGCTTATGAGTCGGAAACCACGCTGGTTTACTGGTTTTCAGAAAGCATAAATAGGAAGTAAACATAATAAAACTTATCTCAGATCTCACATCCTTTTTTATTCCCATCCCTCAATGGCTTCAGCTTCTACATTTGCTGTTTGTTTTAGATATTTTTGACATTTTTACAACTGTCACTGTATTTTTCTCACGCAGCCATGAGCTCAGCTACACAGGTTAATTCTTAAGTGCTTAAACATGTGTCAACATTTCTGGAAAATATCCCTTTTTTAATCATATTTCTGTTTTTATGACTTAAAGTTGGCTTCAATACATAATCAGTTGTATTTTTGTGGATATATTTTCATTTTTCTTACCTCTCTCCTCAGCAGAAGCTGGACTTGTCAGCAGGAGCAGAGTCACAAACACGTTCAAGATCACTTTTAAAAAAATCATATTTAATCTGGGAAAAAAAGCAATTAAAATGACTTTTCCTGTGTTTTCTTTACAAATTCTGCCACACGACTCAAGTTTTAAAACATCATGAACTCGTGTGACTCTTAAATGACAGATTATAATGAAATCCCTTCTTACCTGTAGAATAAAACAAGCACGAAAAGTAAGTCAGGACCTTTCCTGCTTCAGTGTTGCAGCTGCAGCAGCTGCTGTGTTTGTGTGAGGAGTCGAGTGGCGTCTGCATGTGATTGGTTCAGATTGTGTAATTGTGTGTGCACAGAGCACAGGCCAGACGGGAGGAGCGCACGACGCACAGACTGTCTTTTTATGTTGTCAATAAATTTAAGTTAAAAGACATCGCCTTCCACGTAAAATACATAAAATGAAATGTAATAAGCTCTGGCAAACACAGCTTAGGCCATGCAGACGTTAAGTCTCAGTCTACATGTTCAAATAATAAAGTCAAAGTTTTGTAAAAAGTTTATTTCATGTCGCTGCAGCAAGACAAAACATGCAGCACTTAATTAAGTTTTTTACATTTGTGGAGTAAAACCTGACAGGAAACGTGCATGAAAGCATAAATTGATCAAACGTTTGGTGAAATGATGACAACATTGATGATCTGGTCCCAGAATCATGTTACTTTTAAACAAAACAAGTTGACTAACATGACTAATTATTCCTGTAATTAGGAAAAGAAAATAAGACAGTTTAAAGATCCTTCTTGTGCTTTATTTAGCTGACTTCCTGCACCATTACAAACAATAATTGCATGACTTTATAAATGAAATTTTAGCGTTTTGTGACATTAATGCAAACTGAAAGCAAAGCCTCTTGAAATCAAACTACTTATTGACCAGCTTTATTAAACTGTTTATCTACTTTATTCACATCTGGACAAGTTCATCCTGGTGCAATCTCTTCAACATCCAAGTTGTTCTGTAATCAACCAGAAAAATCTGCTGAAAAAGGGAGAATATTGAAATGTAGACACTGTCCATATGTAAAACTTATATTTAGCACTGCAAAAGTCGCCCGTCACTCCTTGTTGCCACAGTCAGAGCAGAGCACGTCTCTTCCTTTGGCCACGAAGCGTTTGTTGGCCAGGCTGAGGGAGCATCTCTTGCAGTTGAAGCAGTATTCGTGCCAAGAGCTGCCCTCAAAGTTCACGACATTCACACCTTTACCGAAACCTGGAGGGAGAGGGGAGTGTCAGAGAGCTAAAACATTACAGAGAGAAAGGTTGGAATTAACTGGTAAATTAATATTTTTAATTCATAATAATTGTTTTATTTTACAGTTATTTGTTCTGTTTTGTATGGAAGCCTATTCCCACCGCTCTGATAAAACAATTAGCTCACAATTATGAGTTAAATATTTTGGCGGAATGAGCCTCCATCCTTTTCTCCATGTTTGGATGTGAGAGTTAGGTGCAGTATTCAGTTTTACCTGTAGGTGGCACTAGAACCTACACTGGATTTCTACAGTACTCATGACCTTTTGATTTAGACCAGGGATCATGCAACCTTTACTGTCCAAAGAGCCGTCCTCCCTCCAGCCCATCAGAATAAAACTTAGAGCTGCAACTGTTTCATGTATGTTTGAAAAGAGACAATTTATCATTTTTGTGAAATTTCTACAAAAGAGCATTGGGGCACTGAAAAAAGTTATCTTTCTTTCTCAGATTTCTGAGAATAAAGTATGAAATCTACTAGAAGAGATGTGTTGTAATTTGGGGGGGGGGGGGGGGCATTTTTTTAATCAAGAAAAACTATTTTAAAAGTTCTGTATTTTTTCCCCAATGTGATGTTGATATTTGCAGAAAATAATGTAAAATAAAACAAAAAGATCCAAAAGCATGTGGTATGTAAATAACATATGAAAATAAAATAAAACAGAAAGATGCTTCAAATGTAAGTTCCATTTTATCCTTTGTAGCCAAAGGTATTAAGAGCCATGGTGGAGAGTCCTAAAAGCAGCAGGCTTCAGACGCCTGATTTAAACTTAACATGTAAACCATAATGATTTTGAAAAAGGCAGAAGTTAGTTTCTGTGTCCCAGATAGACACGGATGTCTTGAGGGTAAAAAAAAAATTCTATTTTGCAAAATAATATGTGATATAATTAAACAAATAATCACAAAATGGTCCAAATTGATCATTAAAGTAAAGTTTGTAACTTGAGGCCACCTGTGATGGGGTTCTGGCAGCCGTTGCACTTCTTGGCCACACAGCTCTTGTAGCAGTCCACACAGAAGACCTGGTTCTGGTGGTTGGTGAAGCTGGACCCTGCCAGAGGCTTGGAGCAGGAGCTGCACACGAAGCAGTGGCTGTGCCATGGCTGCTCCTGGTAGTTCACTCCACCAGAGGTTATCGGCTTCAGTCAGAAAGGAGCAGCAGAGTTAACGTCATGTACAAACTTAAAGGCATGCAAACTGACTGTTCTAATAACAATTTTCTCGTTTGGAGCAAATGACCTTTTTGCAGCTGAAGCAACGTTTGGCAAATTTCTCATCGTAGCATGGAGTACAGTAAACGTCGCTTTCTTTAGAGAGGAAACTCTGCGAACCCATTGGCTGTTTACAGCCGCAGCAGATGAAACATTCATCGTGCCACGACTTTCCTTTGTACACCACGGTCTCTGCGCCTGCAGGAAACAGGAAATGGATCGTCAATATTCTAGAGCTGAATATTTACAGTTTCATTTTCCTCATCTCAACTTTTTTTATATAGCACATTTACACAACTTTTTTTTTTATCTCTTGATTTTTTATTTCAAGTACACCCATTTACACAACTTGACCAAAGCACTGCACAAGATAACATCAGAAAAACAATAAAAACTTTGATAAAGCACCGAAACAGTCCAATCAAGCATGTCTGATATGAAGGGGAACATGGTTCCAAAATTTGGGAGCCACCACAGCAAAAGCACGATCTCCCCTGTGCACCAACCTTGTCTTTGGAGTTACCAAAAGGTAATCCCTCTAAGACCTTCAAATATGGTGGACCCTGGCCATGTAATACTTTAAAAGTCACTAAAATGATTTTAAAATCAATTCTAATATGAACTAGAAGCCACAGCAGTACAGCAAGGATAGGGGTGATGTGAGCTCGCCTTCTAGAAGATGTTAACAGTCTGGCAGCAGCATTCTGAACCCCTCACACCAGCAAACAGTGAATTACAATAATCTAATTGACGGGTGATGAAGGTGTGGATCCGCTTCTAAAGGTCCTTTGTTGATAAAAACGTTCCCTTCTAAATAATAGTCTGAGCTTATCTGTCTCTTCAAATTAAAATGTGAATCTAAAAACACTCCCAGATCCTTCACCAGTGAATTCCTACAGGGTTCTGATGCACCGAGATTCAGATGACCACCACTGCAGGAGCCACTGGGGCCGAAGACGATGACCTTAGTCTTGTTTTCATTTAATCTAAGGAAGTTGTGTGACAACCAATATTTTATATCATTTAGACAGTCCAATAGGGGCTTGGCAGAAGACGAGCCATTGCCATTTACCTGAAAGTAAACCTGCGTGTCGTCAGCATAACAATGGAAGAGGATGATGTATTTCTGGAAAATGTGTGCAAGAGGTAGCATGTAAAGGGAAAACAGCAGGGGACCTAAAATGGAGCCCTGCGGAACTCCACAACGAGCAGGAGTGACTGGGGAAGTAAAGCTAATAGAGATGCTTCGATCTGAGAGATAAGACTTAAACCAAGCAGTACCTCTGATCCCAACCTAGAAATTAAAAGGTCATGATCCACAGTGTTGGGAGCAAAATTGTTTTATCCCTCCTACTGTCCTAATGGGTGACCCCATGAGGAAAGTTGACGATTGAGCAGGGTTGATGGTTTATCCCTTGAGGTCCATGTGGCAGGGGTGAGGAGTGAGCACCACATCACCCCTGCCACGTGGACCTCAAGGGATAAACCATCAACCCTGCTCAATCGTCAACTTTCCTCATGGGGTCACCCATTAGGACAGTGGGAGGGTTAAATATTTCTCCAGCAGAGTAAGTTTCAATGAATGAAAATTTGCAGATTTGATTTGTACCTGCCAGTATGGATTTATAGCAGCCATGACAGCATGGAGCATCCTCCTTGGAGCAACACCTCACACACATGATGCGGTCATCCTTGGTGTTGAATGGTTCTTTGGCCAGAGGTTTGTAGCACTTTGCACAACGGAAACACTCCTCATGCCAGTAGCGACCTTTGTGGCTCAGCTCCTGATGGAGAAAGAGAGAAGTTTCTTCACAGAGGAACTGCACACAGACCCTCCTCTGAATCTGAACAGAAATGTGTGTTGGCAGCACACCTTAGTCTCCACAGAAATGGGTCGGTGGCACTCGACGCAGGAGTTGGCACAGAACTTGGTGTGACAGCGAACACACACGGGTCTCCCCTCACTGCGAACAAACCTCTTCCCTCCCAGATCCTCCCGACAGTAGAAGCAGTGCGAACTGTCTGCCATTGTCACATTGAGATGGGCTCAAACCTGCAGCAAACAGAAAAACAATCGAATGGGAAATGGAATCACAATAAACGCATTTAAAACTGAAGATCTGAGCTGCTGGAAGTTTCGGAACATTAACAAACTAGTCTGGCCTGCAAGACTCGTCCTGTGTTTAATTCTACACAGAGAACTTCCCCATAAGGAAGCATGAGGCTGGCCACCAGGCGAACAGCTACAAGGATCCAAAACTCATTCCAGTTAGAGATACAGAGGCACCACATGAGGGCGCTGTTGGCACACTTGTGGTTCTAACTCATCATTTAGGTTTTAAAATGCTCATAGATACCAGTCAACGTTTTTCCAGTTTGAATTATAAAACAACTCAAAGCTTTTAAAGTCAATCCAGCCACAAAAATAATATATTATTGCTTTTGCACCCTATAGTTTCATAATTGCTTTGATCTCTTGTGCAATTTTCCATCTAGGCTTGTTGTGGCTGAAGAGTCTCTGAAGGTTTCCCATCAAATCAAGAACAGTGTCTGATTATTGTAATATTTATGGTCATTATTGTGTAACTGGTTTGTTCTCACTGTTCTCGGAGAACTGTGGAAAAAGAGCGTGTGATAATACTTGCTTTAATAGTTTTTTGAGCTATGTTACTTAAGTGATGCAGAGTTTCCTTCCTACCTGGAGCATTTCAAACTCAAAATATCAGCAAAAGCGTTCCATGCAGTTGGTTCTGCAAGATCACAAAATCACCGGAGAAGACCCCACGTGATTTCTGCCATTAACAAGATAACAAGCAAGTATAAAGATGTATGTATCCAAAAACATCTTTGTTTTGTTTTCTGTTCTGTTTACCTCGGCTATGAAGATGTCACAGTTAATAACATGCTTTTTTTTTTTTACTAGTAAAGCAACTGGAAATCATGACTTTTATTTTTAAAGTTTTTGGTTGTTTTATATTATTTTTGTGTTTGAGTTCCTGTTCGGCCTGATATGAACTTCTGAGGTTGAGGCGTTCTGGGATTGTAGCATATAAAATATATACTTGAAATGTAAGCAGTGCATACCTAACCTTAGGGACTCCTCCTTCGCAACAATCCACTATAACAGCAGCTAGCTGCTGCGTACTACGCTACGCGATGCTTGTGCATCCAGTGGAAAGGTCCGTTTAGAAAAAATAAATATGAGGATACAGAAGCTAAGAAGGACCTATGTAAATCAACACCTCATATTTATTAATGTTTTTATCAGAGCAAAGTCCCATTAATGTGAATGGAGAGGGTAAGACTCAAAAGGTTGTACTGCAGCCAGCCACTAGGGGGTGTTCACTCTGGTTTCAACATTGTGTCTTTTTCTGCTTTCTGAATTTTCCTGCAGTTAAAATATAATCTTTGCATGATCAGCGTTTTATGTGTGTTTTTATTTTTATTCAATATTAATCTTCAGCTGCGTCTCCATTTCTGTTTTGTATGCTTTGATTTTAGTTTGAGCTTTTCCAGAGTTAACTGCATCTAAAATATTTAAAACGTCCCAAGCTTTGTGCCAAAAACCACCAGAACTCTCACCACAAAGCTGTGATTACAGGGTTACAACTTGAGATGATAAATAAAACACATTGTGAAGAAAAATCACAACTCAAAGGAAAGAAAAAAATTCATTTGGGGCAAGAGATGGTGGTGATTTCCAATTTCATCTTCTCGCTGGTTGGGTGCGAGGTATTCTTCCAAAGTGTGGTGAAACAGCTGTGTTTGTGTCGACACAGCGCGGGGGGGCGGCAGGTGAGATGAATGCAGTGAGATTTGGAATCCTAACATGACTTACATGAACCACTCCCTTTAAAAACCAAGCTACACTGCTCGTCTGGTTGGAACAGGGTCCAAACACAGATTCATGTGGAAGTTCTGGTTTTGGCTGAAGACATTCCATTTTGAAGGAATCCAGCCAAACTTTCCTTGTTGTTGTTGAATGTAGGCAGCTTGGGTTTCGAAAGTAGCATACCAAAACTTGTGCCTTCTCTGACCTGTTTTCCTATGTAAATTAGTAATTAGTAGTACTAATGGTCTTGAAAGAATGGTTCGTTCTGACAAAAGCTAGTTTGACACATCATAAACTTAGAAATACCAGCTTAAATCTGTGCGTCCCAACCCACTAGGCCCAATCCCAATACTGGCACTTCCACACTTGTGTCCTGCAATTGCGCAATCCCGACCAGGGGTCTGAGTACATATGGTGTCCCGAATCTTAAGTGTGGAAGTTGATCACGCTCCTTTTGTACCCTTAATCCGCACTTCACCCAAGTCCGCATTGATGGGGGAGAAAAGGCTCAAGTGCCTTTACTGAAAAAAAATTTTTCTCCATTTTTTTTCTTTTATTTCCCCCTATGTATTTGCATACAATATGTATTTTCTAATGAAAGTAGTTCATTTTAGGATGATTAGTTGATGCTCTGAAACTTTTAGACAAAGCAGCAATGAATGTGAATTTATTTGAAATAATTGTTAGTTGTTTGAAAGTTGTTAATAAAAGTTGTTTTGTTTTTTTTAAGTATCAGCGATCAGCATCTCGGCATGCGTTGTGGTCCATTACGCAATGCTCCCCGTCTTAATTTGGCAATTATTTGCACACTTGTGTACCACACACTCGAAGCTTTACTGGACGCTTTCTCCAAGTGCACTTTGCTGAAGACTGCAGGGCACAGTGCGAGTAATGGGATTGAGGCATACACTGCCTGGCCAAAATAAAAAAGTCACCACCTGGATTTAACTAGGGATGAGCTTCCTATTGGATAATTACTGCGTAGGTGGTTATTTTTCAGTTTGCAGCAAGTTTAAAGGTAGACTAGGCACTTTTGGCTTGCTTTTAGCACCCGCTTGTGTCTGTTAGTGGAACCAAAAGTGAAACTCATCTCCTCGCTGTGCGTTCGTCTTTTTAACACCTTAATCTAACTGATGAAACGTCTCCTCAGCCATCATTAGTGTCTACAGGAGCAGTTCAACACTAAATCAAACAATCTGTGTTCACAATCTAAAACACGCGGGAAACGTGCTGGAACCAAACTCCAGTGCTAGGCATGTCAGCTCCTCTTTACTAAGGCTAACAGGGACCGGACCGCCACTGTGAAGTTGTAAGTGCGATATTTTGGTCACAGAGGGCGGTGGGGGTCTGAGTGACATTTTATTAACCCTGTCATTTTAGCACAAACTGGCCCAAGAAAATTATTTTAAAATGTGAAAAAGTTTCATTGTATGCCTTTATTTAAACTGGTGCAATGATTTGCTTCTCATTTCTTAAACTATCAGTGGAAAGACTCATCTGGTGGTCGTGGAAAAGATGTTAGTCTGTTTGATAAGGGTCAGATCATTGGTATGCATCAAGCATGAGGAGATTACATAGATGACTAAAATTGGGTTAAGAACTGTCCGACAAATTATTAAAAACTGGTCTGATGAGTCCAGATGAACCTTGTTTCAGGGAGATGGGAGCATCAAGGTAGAGAGGCAGATGAAGTAATGCATCCATCATGCCTAGTGCCTACTGTACGAGCCTGTGGGGGCAGTGCTATGATCTGGGGTTTTGGTCTGGTCTGGTCTTTGTCCTTTTCCTTGTGCATTCACACTCCCGCACCCACTCTCAGACATTAAGTGGGCAACTCCAGTCCACGAGGGCCGGTATCCTGCATATTTTTGTTGTTTCCCTGTTCCAACACACTTGATTCAGTTGTTCAGCATCTCATCGGGCTGTGTAGAAGCTGATTAATCACCTACTGATTGAAATCAGGTGTGTTTAAACAGGGAAAACACAAACATGTAGGATAGCGGCCCTCGAGGACCTGGATTGCCCACCCCACTAGACCAATACTCACTTCCTCCTTCAGGCTTATGCACCCCTCTCCTGCACACACGGAACACTGAGATACTAGCTTTAGACAGCCTCATATAACCTTTGGGGTAAACCAGCCAATGAGCACACACCTCATTTGATATTCATGTCCTGGGGGGGGGGGCAAACATCTTTTTTCATGGTGGGGCTTTACTATGGGTTTGTATTTGGCCAATCACCAGGGCTCCTGGGCCATGGTGAGTCCCAACAGAGTTTTATTTTAGAGGCTCAAAGAACAATTTACAATTGTAAAAAATATTAACTCATCTAAATTTGAAGCAATGTCTCATTAGCCCATAAATCCTCAGAAAAACACTTTAAAAAGCTGAGAAACTAAATAGTTGACAGCGGTCGTCAATCTGAACCCACCGGGAAGTTTTCCATCATCTGTCAGGCGGATAAATACCACCAGGCTCTGGCTCGGGCTTTTAAAAAGGGAATTTTATTAATAATTCAACATCTCCAGTGACTTTTAATTAGGTCTCACCTGTTAACATTAAACCGTTTTATTCTGGGATGTTAAAACAAGATTAAAACTCCCAAACTCAGCTGGTCTCAGACGTAAACCTGAGGTGCAGGTGAGGCGGGTTCTCACTAGACAATAGAGTTGTAAACTTAGTTGACTTGACTGGGAGTGGAGGTAGATTTTCCATTTCGTTGGTTACTTATTAATGGAACAAAACTGCAGCTCATGTCTTTGTTACCTGGGTGAGGCATCTCATCCATCTCCACTGAAAGCAGCACATCCTGCCTCATTCTCTCTACTCATTTATTTTCCACCAACCGACACAAAAGCCTGTACTGCTGTTTGTCCCTTAAGCTCAAAACTTAAACAGCCTTAAATCCACACATGTAAGAAGTTATGTGAGTTCGAACAGCTGCAGATGAAGCAATAACAGCACGGCTATCAGAGCTGTAAAAATCTTATCTGATGGGAAGCGAACAATGGCTGACAGGAAACCAGCCAGTTTGCACACATGTTGGAGCAAAATTAACGAGGTCGGCATGAGGATGTTGTCTCTGCACGCCTCCACTTTGTGCTGCAAAAATATCCTTGCTGTGTGAGGGCAGGTATGCATCAGTTCCCCCAATCCGAGTTGCCAAAACGCTGTTTGATCACCATGGTGACGTTAAAAATTAACTTTGGTGTTCATGGATGGTTTAGGATTCAGTGCTTTTTTAAATTTTAATAACAAATCAGCTGAATATGAGAATCTCTTAATTATTCATCTAAAATATGCAACTGAAATATTTGAGCATTCAAAGGATTCATTTTCTGTTGGTTTTTGTGGGTTTACCTTCAGCAGATGATTTCAGAAGATGTAATGATTGTGTGCTGAGAGTGATTTAGCTTCGACTCCGTCTCCATTGAACCACCTGATTGCAACATCATGGACATCTGAGGTATCTACTGCAGGTCCAGAGCGTGCTTAAAGGTGACGTCAGGCCATTAACATGAAGTCATGTTAAAAACACGAGAGGAAGCACAACAAGGGATAAGGCTCGGCAAACATGACTGGACAAACTGGAAGAGTTTTACTTTAGTGTATGCATGAACAAAGCGTGCGTGCGTGCGTGTGTGTGTGTGTGTGTTGGCATGAGCTTATCACTGAGGAATGTAGTGGAAAGCTAAGACAGGAAGTCTCCATCAGAACTGTGAAGCTGGCACTCTCCAGCTACACACACTTGTGTTTCAGTCCACACATCATTAATGCAGCTTCACGTTAAACCCTGACTGAGTTCAACCTTCCTGAACCAAACAGTTAGACACAGACGCTGCGTGGAATGCACGAAGAGGAAACTTATCAGGATTTCCTGGATGGTTTCAGAAACACAATTGGTAGAATTTGCAAAAACACAGGTTTTATCTGAACCTGGAGCTACAACCTGGACAATCCCTGGTGGACTCTGCTATCACCTTTGTCTGCATTTACCCTGATCCTGCACATCCAAATAAAAAGTAATAACTCTGGATCCTTGCCCACATTTAGCATCCTAAAAAGGATTTAAGCTGAGGAAGTATTTTTGGCTCAGGAAACTCGGAATCGGGAGGCCGCATTTGTGTTGGGGATAACTTTATCTGGGGGGTGGTGGGATGTTGGTAGTCTGGAGAAGAAACACAACTTCTGACCCACAGAATATCAACAGGATTGGAAACTCGTAATGTGAGAAAATATTGAGATATATCATGTTATGATAGGGGAGATCCTCAGTCGTCCAGGTCTTGGCTTCTCATCTGAGGAGCTTTGTCAATTCGTACTGGAATATGGGAGAGTCGAGCTTATAAACTGTAGCTGCCTGTTGTTGCTTAAGCAACTCTTCCCTACCCCCCAGGGAGTCGTTAGTGTCATTAGGTCCTATTGTGTTGGAATAGTAGATTTGATTAGATGCAACTGTTTGTTGGTGCCTAACGAGCTGAAACTACCTATGAGGCAAAAATAGACAATAGTTTCGCCTGAAGCCAGTTTCAGATGTTGAACTTTTCTAGCAAAGTCCACCATATTCTGAGTGTGATGTTGAGTTTTTCCAACCAGTGGGGCCAGGACGGAGAGATGCTTTTGCATTTTACATCCACTTTTGCTTCCCAAAGTGTCCGTTCAAAATGACTGGTCTCATCTGTAGCTTTTATCTAAAGAAAAGTCCAAACATTCTAGTTGAAAGACAAAATAATGTAGTCGAGGGAGATCGTTGAGGAAAAAAAGGAACATTTGTTCACGTGGACATTTGATCCATTACTCCAAATATTTAGAAGACCTTTGAGGTTTTCTGGACTTTCCTAACGAGTCCGACACACCATCACATCGAGAGCGTTCCCAGCCCGGATATCCTAAATATAAATACACAAATGCTGAAAACTGAGCAGCAAGTTCAGCTAAACATTTGTACGCCGCATCAGCCTTCAGCGAAAGACCGAGTAATTATTTTCTCTGGCTGTGAGTCGCATTCCAATCAGAGAAATAAAGCTGATCCGACAGATCAGAACCGTGTAGGAACACGGTACGTCCCGCCACAGCAGGACAGATGTGATGGCTTTACCGTTGTCTTAAGTTACACACTTCTGTCTCTGCATCCATTTCCCCATTCGGCGACTAAGATGTTTTGAGAGCAGAGCAGCTGACTAAAGCAGAGTGTGAGACCAGTTTCCACAAGTGTTGGTCACATTTTCAGGGTACGATTCAGAGCAGTTCTAGTTGCTTCAGAGCTGATGGTGACATTTTGGGATTTTAAATGATCAGGATGTCTCAGTCCAGAGCTTCACATTGTTCCAGTCTGCCCTCGTAAATCTCCGACTAACCGCTAGGATTTAATCATTCTTCCAGATCCCCCCTCTAACGGTGACCAGCTGAGCGGTCTCTGAAAGAAGCTACGTCTGTCCGGAAAACTCCTTAAATGAGTCCTTCAAAGGAAAAACAAAGCACGAAGCCTAAAGATGAAAGGAATGTCCATGAAGCTCAGAGTTTCAGGCCTTTGATGTTTTTTCCACAGATATGAAGAGTTGCCATTCTGTACAATAGAAATAATAAAACCCTTACATTTGACTTTCAAATCGGGTTTTATCTTGCATTAGTATTATGTTATAATAATAATAATAATTCCAATTTAAAATGTATTGATTCTTTGTATGATTTTTTAAATAAATCCTAATGTTAACATCTTGTTTGCTCTACGTTGTTATTTTTAAGCTTAAACATCTCTATCAAGAGCAAAATGTAGCAAATCAGATGCATTCAAGGAGGCCTAACATGAATGTCTTCATGTTTCTGCAGAAATAACTGTGTAAAGTGAAAATAATGGCTGTGTAAAGGTTCGTATACTATGTAAGTTTAAAGACTGACTAGCTGTTAGCTCATCAGTCCTGCAGGCTGTAAATTCTGCAAACAGAGACTGATTAGGAAGCTGCTACACACTTAATGTCTGAAATATAACTTTTGGTAAGTAAAAACGACCAGGATGCATTCATAACTGCTTAGAGTCACGACAAGGAGTGGTAAAAACAACTACCACCATTGTGATGGTTAATATGCTCCTTAAGCTTATTTAGATGCATTTCAACACATTTTCCAAATATCTTGAAAAGAATGATGTTTATCATGCTGTCCCGTCACCTCTCTTATTACCAATATCCTGAAAGCATCTGAGAAATGTTAACTTAAAGTCCCACATTTATTTAGATTTGATGTTTCCCCATTCTTGCTTATTTGCTTGTTTCAGTGGTCAATATGTTTAAGTTCAACTGCAGGTCTCATGGCAAGCTTGTCCAACACAGAATCATGCTGCATCAATGACATCATCGTGATCAAATAAAGTCAAAAAAACAACACTGAAAAACAAAAAAGTAAGATGCTATCCATGACTTTCCCGATGGCGTAACCAGAATCTTATTCTTCACTAACTGGATTTTGAAGGAGCAATATGTACGAATTCTACAACTAAATTATCCCAAAGCAATCTAATGTTGCCAGTTTTTTACCTTTCAGAAAAAATAAAGAGGGACGTAGTAGCTGTTTACAATTTGTTGCCGAGTCTGCATCGAGCTAACTCTGCAGCACAAGCAGTTTTAATTTGCCACCAGACACCAAAAGCTCCAGAGTTATTTAAAGAACCAAAACAGGAGCAACCCAGAAGTTATTTATTTTACCCCTAAGAAGCCACGGCATCTTTTTGTTTCACGTTATTACTGGGTGAAACAAGCTAGAGGCTAACACTGAGATAAAAATGCTGATGGTGAAATAGAAGCAAATAGTTGGCTGTAAAAATATCTCAAGCTGCTTTTTCAATCACCAGAAACTTGATTTTACTGTGAAACGTATGTGAAGTGAATAATGAGTCAAAAGTGGCGTTTTACTTTTTTTAACAAGTCATTCAGAACTATAACAGCAAGTCACTGCAAGACTGCAAACAACTACACTTCACTAACAATATATGCCTTCTGGACACATATTACCATAATAAGTGTAGTAAGTCTTCCCTACCGTAAAACACCCAAGAGTGCTAGCACCAGATTTGACAATGCATTTATGACTTGTCTTCGCTTGTCATCTAGAATCTTCTGGCGCTGATCTGTAATTTGCACCAGCCATGAAACTCTCAGAGTGACAGTGAGAAAATAGCCTGCAGTAACTACGTTTAACCACAGGATGTCATCTTTACATGTTGCACCTTTAAACAGGAGCTGCATTATCTCATTGACAATCTTATCCATAGGTTTTAATTCAAGGTCTTACCTACATCTGATGCATTTTTCTACAAGTTTTTTGGCCCTCTGCAAAAACATTTAAGTTTTTCATGAAGTAGCATCTGAGGATCAAAGTTAATCAGTGCCTGTTTGTAATGTACAGTAAAGATGCAGAATCCTCGAGTCATTAGCAACTATCTGGAAGAGAGCGATTCCTAAATAGCGGAACCATATCTCAGGCTAAGCTAACGTTTCCACTACATCTTTCAGTAAATCACAACAAACGAATGTGATCAACAGATTCATATGACTGGTTGGCCGTTTCTATTTTTACTTTTTCGCTTATAAAAAACAGAGTTTCACAATAAGAGACTGAAGTCAGCACATCCAAGTTTTAATAGCTGCAAGATGAAAAAAACCAACAACACAGACTGAGAAACTTTTATGGTTTTAGTCTTAAAAATCATCAGGGCTCGATAAAAGTAACACGACGCAGAGTTTACATGTGAGAACTGGAGCTCGGAGAGTCCATCAGTCAGCGTACACATAAAGTTTTATGAAGCTCTGCTGTATTTTAGGACTGAACTCGTGGTGATTTCTTTATTAAAGAAACAACGCTCTGGCTGCAGGTCAGTTCAGCTTTTTCTTTGTGTGTGTGTGTGTGTGTGTGTGTGTGTGTGTGTGTGTGTGTGTGTGTGTGTGTGTGTGTGTGTGTGTGTGTGTGTGTGTGTGTGTGTGTGTGTGTGTGTGTGTGTGTGTGTGTGTGTGTGTGTGTGTGTGTGTGTGTGTGTGTGTGTGTGTGAAGGTCACCAAAAATCCAGCAACAGGTGGTGGTGTTGTACACAGTTCATCATGATGTTCTGCACTGAGGATGGTTTGAAATTTTTTGTTTGTTTTGTTTTTGTTCAAACTTTTGAGAGAAAAAAAATTCAATTACAGGGAAGATACTCCACTGCATTTATGTGATTTTCTTTTTTTCTACAAGGACACACACACATACACACACGCAAAGAAAACGCAGTCCAGGAATTTTAATTGACTTCTGTGAAACATTTTTAGCCTCAGTGGTTCCATCACTGGATGAAATATATATATATAAGGTTCCTTAACTGGTTCCAGATTTCAGGAGCTGCCCTGTCTTTAACAAGTCAGCATGTAACCTCAAACACACACACACACACACACACACACACACACACACACACACACACACACACACTTGGACAGACAGCCAGCCAACGCCCCAGACAAACCAGATTCCGTAGTTTCCTCTCTGGATATCAAATTGCTGCTTTATGAATAAAACCTGTCTTTCAAAAGCCTAAGAAGCACAAAAAAGTCAGTTAAACGTAATCCTGTTGGTGATCTGATTTAACTACAAGCTGCAGTTTACAATGAACAACTTCATAATTACTATAACATTATTTAACAACTTTCACCGAGACGTGTAAAGTTGCTCCTAAGAGGTCATTCCTGCAGAGCCAGCTGTGGAGGAGGATGGAGGTGGCGCAGGAGAACAGCGGAGCGCTTTAGAGTCTCTTACCGGGATCAGAGTGATGTCTGCCGCGGCGGGACAGCAGCTGTCCGTGTGGAGGCGGCGGGTCTCCGCTTTACCGAACCACACACACGCGTCCTTTAGAGGCAACACGGTGAGGACAACCCATCACCCGGGCTCGGACCGACACGACCACCTTCAAAATAAAAGATGTGACGCTCCTAAAAGCTAGGACTTTCAAAATAAAATGCTTGGGAAAAAGTAGGAAAAAAGACTTTAAAAAGCTTTAAATGTCAAATGCAGAATATTTAGGTCTAATGCACTAAGATTAAACTTTTTTATGTTAACTCGTGTTTTCTATTCTGAATAGATAGTTTAACTAAATGTTTGAGTTATGCTAAGCTCTGCACACACACACACACACACACACACACACACACACACACACACACACACACACACACACACACACACACACACACACACACACACACACACACACACGTTCAAATGTTCCATCGGAGTCAGACTGAAATCCACTCAAATTTTATTTTAATAAATTGCTTTTGAAGAAAATGGAACATTTTAGACACGATCTAAAAGGTTTTTCTGTCATGTTAAACTTGTGACTTTGATAGTATTTTTAAAAAGTAAAAATCTGTTTTTTGTGTCTTCAAACTTTTTCCCACCCCCAATTTTTTTGGGTTCTAATGAGTTTTCATAAACTTTAGCATTCCAAAGGTTTTAGCAGAAAAAGTGTTAATGTGTTTGCTTAGTGGAAAACTCCAAGTTTGTTGCCTTCATTCCAGATTTTTAAGTCACGTCTGAAGGCCCATTATTATGTCCAGGCATTTTCATTACTGGGGTCTGCAATTTTTTCTTGATTTTAATTGTTTAACAATTGTTCTCTGTTTTTTGTTTTTATTGATGCGATTGCCTGTTTATTGTTGTGTTCAGCACCTTGGGCTTCTGCTAAAGGTTGTGGAAAGTGCTTTTTTAATGAAAAAATGAAATGAAATAGATGAACAAAAGCACTGAGGGAGCTGCAGAATTAAGCTGAAACATGTTGACCTCCAATTTTATTAAATAATACAATTTATTAATGTTTTAGCATCAGAAATGAGCTTTCTCCAGTTTTTCAGAACAACAATCACCATTCAAACTTCACGTCTGCGTACAAAACATTAAAGTTATTCCATCACTCATCGTAACCTGGTATTTTCTATTTACTTTAATACACGTGGATGATGTCAAGCTGACAATAAACCATTATTAACTTCCAGATTACACTCACGACCCACTGACATTAGTTCTCGGGGTTAAAAAAAGAAAACATTCAAACATGGACCTGGACCTACTGAAGTCGTACTCCACACAAAGACGATTTCTACAAGCATGTTAGAATAGTTATCGTTTTCCACAAAATCTCATAAAAGTATTTTATCTTTTCATTTAAACCACATCCCCACGAGAGGATGCAGAAACTCGAACATCGTGAACTTCATTCATAAAAAACAACATTAGCTCAAGCAAAATCAGGATGAAAGAGCGGATGGATCTAGGGAGATTAATGAGGTCAGAAAAAGATTAGCTTGTTTTTTTTTAAGTGCACAATGTCATCAGCTAAACAGAAAAGTGGTGGTACCTTTTTATTGTTATATTCTATTTATATAATAATAATCCATCTAATAATCTGGGAATACTGGGATTGTTCAAACAAGACCAACGTCGTATTTAAAATCAAAGGAATCGGCTTAACGTATTTAAGTAAAATCTAAAAATGTAAATGGAATTCCCGAAGAGGCACTTTAGTTCTGTACAGTTCATCCAGCCCAGTTTGATCTCTGATGACGCAATATCACAAAGACACGGCAGTTTTACATCTTTAGAATATAAAAACCAACGACAGAAGAAAACCCAGATTAGCCCTAATACGATATCAGATTAGATCAGACTAGCCAAACACACATATATAATAAACAAACGCACACACGCACGCGCGCACACACACAGGGAAGATCTAGATGCAGAAGTATGAATGAAAACATGTGCTACAAGGACAGGAGGACAACTCCTGGAATAAATCTCTCTCGTGAAGTATTCACCGCAAAAGTTGGAGATGTTTTAGTTTTGTATTTTTTTTAAACAAAAAATTTGAGTAAAAGTGATCTTTCACCACCTGTCAGTGATGGGCGTCACCAAACAAACAATAAATAAACAATAAATAAACAAAAGTGATCGTAACATAAATAAATCATTTGTGTTAAATAAGTAAAGGCGGATCCAGAAGCAGTGAGACGGCCAGTGTTAGCGCTGGAATCAGTCTGTTTTCTCTTACTGATCCGACAACTTGTTTTTGGTGCGTTAAATATTCGTACCACTATCAAACGTGTCGTTCTCTTTGCTGATGATCACAACCCGATCAAATAAAAGCTGCTCCGCTGAAAAATTCTGCTTGGATCAGCAATCCAGTCATAGCTTAGGTTATAACCTCAGTCGTGCAAACAGAGCTGTTAGCCTCTGTAATAGCAGTGAGTTTAAAAGTACCATTTCTTACTAGAGTGAAATAATAAGGAAGATGATAAAATTCATAATTACTTAAAAAAAACTCGTACACGCCGAACTTTGACTTTTTTTTTAAAGGAATTGGATCCAAAACTAACAGATCGATGTGTTTTTTGATCATTTTTAAAATCTGAGGCAAAACAAAAACCCAACTTCTGATGGTGCTAACATTCCTACAGCCGGTGTCTGTGAGGCTCTGAACGGGGTGGAGAGGGTGGCGGTGGGAGGGTGACAGTAATCGGGGGCTCTACGGGGTCGTCCATTGGTAAGACGAGCCGTGTACCGTGGATCGCCACGTCCTGGTCCGGCTGGGAGAGCTCGTGATCCAGGCTGTCATTGAACGGGGTGCCCCTGGGTTTGGGGTTGACGGTGCGGGATCCAGACGCGTCTGTGCTGACGGTGACGTCAGCGTACATGGAGCTCACATTGGCGTCGTTCAGGATGAAGTCAGAGTCATTGTCGTGAAGCTGACCTTCATTCTGGGAGATGAAAAGAAAAGAAAGAGGGAGGAAATAAAAACATAAGGGGAATGAGAGAACACCTGAAAGAAGATTTAATCCAGACAAGATTAAAAAAGAAAAACATCTTAAAAGTTCTGTCCAAACCTCGTAGGCCTGCGGACTGGTCAGACATCGTGCCAACGGCCCACAACAAGCCGGCATAGTCGCAGTGAGAGGAGGACCGCTGTGGGTCAGGAGAGGTTTCAGGTAGCTGATCAACGAGCTTCTGTCAAGGACTCAACTGGTAAACCGTTTCTAGGTAAACACTGGTTTTACAGATCTCTAGTCTGGGGAACACAATCTGAACTTTGCACATTTTACAATTAAGAACCATTTTCAGGTAAAGCATTAAGTAAACTATGGTTCAAATGAAAGGAGCTGCCGGCTTTAAAAACAAATCTTTGTGCCTCAAGTGGGATCATACGAAGAAACGGGACCCTTAAAGTTGGGAAACAGTGCCCTCTGGTGGTTTACAATCACTCGAGCATCTTCAGATCAGCAAGCACTACTCCATGGTTCAAAGGATACTTGTGATCAAAGTTGTACCAAATTCTGAAGGGCCAGGCGCTCTCTTGTTTGGTGCTCCTCCTCTGTGAGCCGTCCAACACAGCAGAACTCTGTTAAACACAAAAACACTGCTCATTTACCCTCAAATTCCCTTTTTTATACCAAATCTGCTCAAAATTAAAGTCACTGACAGAGTTTTCTTGATCAGAGTCCACACCCACTCTGGAGAAAATAAAACACAGCAGTTACTAAAGGCACAGCGGAGTGAGGAACGTGCAAACAGAAGCCGAGCCCTACGGTATGCTCATGAACGACAGCATGGGCATGGTGCCACCTCCACAGACCCACACGGTGAAGAAGACAATCAGGAGGGTGGTGGAGAACATCATCTGACGAGCGTAGGTAGCCGTGTCCCGGATGGACAGGGCGAAGGTCATGGCCCCACGCAGACCTGGAGGAGACAGAATAATGAGTGTGAGGATGTGTGGCTGGAAAACAGTTTTTTGGCTAAAATATGCAACAATGAAAATTTGTTATGTTTTCATACACTTACACAAACTCTAGACAAAAAAAGTTTAAATTCCTTAATAATTAAAGGTGGTGAGCTGTAGGAGCAGAGCAAGTCAAAAACAATCATACGTGTGTAGGCCGCTCTGTTTGAACAGTAAACTCTGCCTCTGAGTCATGAAATGAGTCCATCCCTGCTCCTCATCACCTTAACTTTCTATTATTAAGATTTACTACAAGCCAGAACTTGTTCATTTATAGTTCATTAAAAAGCAGACCAAAACCTAAGAAGCAGATTTAAATTTGAGTTAAAGGGGGCATATTATGACTTTTTCCTTCAGCTATAACAGTTCTATGGCTGATACAAAACTTCTTCATGAAATTCTCAGCACTAAATTCCTCTACCATAAAGCAAGATCAGCCGTTTTATTCTTGACATTTTCAGTACCTTCTGGAATGAGTCGTTTCAGGGCTCTGTCGCTTTAAAAAAAACAAGCTGGAGCTGGCCACACCCACCCACCCCCCTTCTCAGGCTACTATAAGCTGAGAAGCTCCGACGTCAGGGAGGGTCTCGAGGTAGCGCTGCCTCAGCTCCAGCAGCAGCAGCTCTTTTGAGCATGACCCCGGCTTTCCACAGGAGCCATCAGCAGCATGTAACTGCAGCAGCACGTCTTGCTCGCATAAGCTGCTGCTTGGCCCTTCCCACGAGACGCGAAGCAACAGGGGAGCAGCTGTCACCGACAGAGCACGAAGTCACACGAGTGACATCATCAGTAAACACAACAACAAGCAGGAGAAAACTACAACATGGCTCCAAAAGGTTTGTGTTTTATGTTCTGTCCGTTTTATAATCGCCAATACGGACCTGAAAAACAAAGGAGACCGCTAGCTAGGTGATAACTTCTCACGGGGCCACACAGTTAGTAACTTTTTTTTTAAAGTAAAGCAACCGGAAGGCAGTACGTTTCTTTATTCTGAAAATCTCAGGAGCTTCTCTCCATTTCCGCGTCCGATTTCCTGTCTTTCCTTCCCCAAAAATGTCGAACTTGACCCATTTCAGAGGCGTCGCGCGTAGAAAATAGAACCGGCGCGTAAAGGCCGCGAAATGCTGCTCCTGAGACGCGGCCGACTCTCGCTGCTGACGGCTCCAGTGGAAAAGGTTCTGATGACCACAGCGGTTCCTATCAGCAGCTATGACGCTGCAGTAATGTGCTGCTGACGGCTCCTGTGGAAAGCAGGGGTGAGAGGTGGCTCTATTCTATTTTCACCATTTGTGACATCACAAATGGAGGCTTTTTGAAGCCTCATGTTTTAGGCACAATGTCCCTAAAACCAAACACTGAGAGAAAACAGACGGATGGGTTTTTTCTCATTTGGAGCATTCACAGCAGCACAGACCCACATGGCAACAAAAAATGGATGCAAAATGTGACTTTGTATAATATGTCCAGCAACACAAATTTTAAAGCACTAGCCTTTAGCCCATCAGTCTCATATTTCTAAACAAAGGCGATTCAGGAAGTTGTGAGATAGTAACTGTAACTTTAACACAGAAAAAATAAAAATGTGTAAATGGTAGAATTGGTCCCTTAAAGGTTCTCCTCATCCTTAATGAGTACCTGCAAACATCATAACATGTTGGAAGTTTGATCCGATCTTGTTTCTGCGGCTCAGGTTGAGAAGGAAGGACAGGGGGTAGATGTTTGCAGCCCTGCCGAGAAATATGGCCACCTACACAACACCGCAAGGTCAAGGATTCAACTCGCTGAAACGAGAATATGGCTCAGAGGGAACAGAAAATATTAGTGGGTAGATGGCGGTTCAGAAACTGCATCTCAGAACTGACTAATCTGTCTCTAAAAGGTGCTCTGGTGTTTGATGCTAGCTTCAGTTAAGCACTTAGTGAAACACTGATCGTTAACTGTGGTGCTGACATAAGGTTAGTAGGATATCTGATGAGAGCTGATGCAGAAAGCACTAGAAGCTGTAAAATAAAGGCAGCACTAAGAGTCATAAGGGTATACGTGGATCAGAAAACGGTGTCGCATAGCAACCCACAACCAGAAAGGTCTGGATTTGTTTGTCATGGATACGAAGGCGCCGATGATGAACAGCAGGTTGAAGACATGTGACTGGAAGGAGAAGAGTGTCAGACCCATGTAGGAGAAGATGAAGTTCTCCGCCAGGAAGTTCAACAGCTCGAACAACTGATAAAAACAGGAGATAACTGAATGAGTTCTTTGATGTAAACATGAGAAAACAGTGTTGCAATAACTAGCATCTCACGATAGCACGAGCTTGTAGGTTTCTAAGAATTTTGGGCAGAGTAGCAACAATAATCAGCCACATCATCAACCATTTCTGTTTTTGGGTTCCATATCTGTAAAAACGCTGTGACTGCAAAACTTTGTGGAGTACGTTACGTTTTAAATGATTGTGACAGAATGTAGATAAATGACCACTTCCAGCAGTGGCCTGGCTGGGATGTGTAACGTTTTGGTGAGAAACACAGACTGAAGTTTCACCTGTTTGGTTCTGTCTTGAGATTCAGGAGAAAGGTTGTTGAAGGTGTAATGAGCCTGAGTCATCCCACAGAACAGCACCGCTACCACGCCTGAAAAACAATCATAGAAACTGCAAAAATTATGCTCGCTTCAATTAACAGTGAAATGATTCAAATTTAAATTCTAGAGGAAAACTTTCAGACATCTGCATCTAAATATTTAGAGTTTAACTTCTTTTACATGCTATACCTCACCCTCCAGTGTGCGCAGTGCTAATTAAGAGAGACACGGAGGTGAAAGAGAAAGTTTATATCTCATGACAGGTTAGAAGGAGTTGAAAGACTGCAACTTTAAAGAGGAATAGATTAGGATAAACTGGATATTTCAAAAAAGACCTGGCCTGGCAAGCCATCTAATATATGAATACACAGTCTGGCCGTGATCGATGGAGCTCAGTTGTGAGGTGAAATCTACAGTTGTCTTTCAACTATCTCCAGATGCTATCGGACAACTAACATGACGTACTCGCCGCTACAGAAGTCAGTCAACAGGGCGGCCTGCATTACACTGATAAAGAGGACACAAATACATCCTTACATCGAAGTAAAGGACTTAAGTACCTCTATCTGCTCTTAACTGAAAGAAAAGCCCAAGTCTGAATAATACAAAGACACCAAAGGTGCTTGAAATAAGCCATTGCCATCTTGTTCCGCTCCATTGCATCATCTCGCCCTCCAAACCAATAGAGCGCTGTGTTTGGCATTGCATAATACCGCTCAGGCCAATGCTAGACCTACTGACCCCGGGTTTCCACAGGAGCCGTCAGCAGCACGTTACTGCAGCAGCACGTCTTGCTCGCGTAAGCTGCTGCTTGGCCCTTCCCACGAGACGCGAATCAGCAGGGGAGCAGCTGTCACCGACAGAGCACGAAGTCACACGAGTGACTTCGTCAGTAAACACAACAACAAGCAGGAGAAAACTACAACATGGCTCCAAAATATTTGTGTTTTTATGTTCTGTCCGTTTTATAATCGCCAATACGGACCTGAAAAACAAAGGAGACCGCTAGCTAGGTGATAACTTCTCACGGGGCCGCACAGTTAGTAACCTTTTTTAAAGTAAAGCGACCGGAAGGCAGTACGTTCTTTATTCTGAAAATCTCGGGAGCTTCTCTCCATTTCCGCGTCCGATTTCCTGTGTTTCCTTCCCCAAAACTGTCGAACTTGACCCGTTTCAGAGGCGTCGCACGTAGGAAATAGAACCGGCGCGTAAAGGCCGCGACATGCTGCTCCTGAGACGCGGCCGACTCGCGCTGCTGCCGACGGCTCCAGTGGAAAAGGTTCTGTTGACCACAGCGGTTCCTATCAGCAGCTATGACGTGCTGCTGCAGTAACGTGCTGCTGACGGCTCCCGTGGAAAGCCGGGGTAACCCCGGGTTTCCACGGGAACCGTCAGCAGCACGTTACTGCAGCAGCACGTCTTGCTCGCGTAAACTGCTGCTTGGCCCTTCCCACGAGACGCGAAGCAGCAGGGGAGCAGCTGTCACCGACAGAGCACGAAGTCACACGAGTGACTTCGTCAGTAAACACAACAACAAGCAGGAGAAAATTACAACATGGTTTGTGTTTTATGTTCTGTCCGTTTTATAATCGCCAATACGGACCTGAAAAACAAAGGAGACCGCTAGCTAGGTGATAACTTCTCACGGGGCCGCACAGTTAGTAACTTTTTTAAAAGTAAAGCAACCGGAAGGCAGTACGTTCTTTATTCTGAAAATCTCAGGTGCTTCTCTCCATTTCCGCGTCCGATTTCCTGTCTTTCCTTCCCCAAACATGTCTAAATTGACCCGTTTCAGAGGCGTCGCGCGTAGGAAATAGAACCGGCGCGTAAAGGCCGCGACATGCTGCTCCAGAGACGCGGCCGACTCGCGCTGCTGACAGCTGCTGACGGCTCCCGTGGAAAAGGTTCTGTTGACCACAGCGGTTCCTATCAGCAGCTATGACGTGCTGCTGCAGTAACGTGCTGCTGACGGCTCCTGTGGAAAGCCGGGGTAAGGCTCCAATGGAGCGTAGCTAGACCGGCATGCAGAGCAAAATCTTTTTGCTTCGGTGACTAACGGTCTAGGTTTCTAGGCTAAAAAGACGTGGAACAAATGTACATTTACTATTGCTCTATTTGTTTTAGGCCATTTTGCCCTACTTGATATATTAATGGTCTCAAGATTTTTCAATACATTTGTTGTGGTTTCTAGTACGAAGGAATGTCTTGTGAGTCATTCTCTGTGGAAAAAGCTCTGATGTTCCCGTTTCGGGGGACAGAATTAGGCGGATATGGTTGGCTATCAGCAATGCAACTCTTCCGCTGCCCTCATTCGCTCTTCATTCTGAGAAGAATGCAACGCTGGAGTTTTAACTCCATAAATAACACAAGCCTGAACGTGTTTCGCCATGTTGAGCCGCTAATGCTTAGCAGCGACTAGCCGAGACGTGATCTGCTCTCCCCTAGCAACTAAATCTACACAAACTTCTGTGGTCACAAGCTAAGGTGGATGTGCTCATTAACACCAATTCTCCCTGTGACGTAGAAGAGATCTGCTTTATCAGACCCGGTCGTCTATTTCCCTTCTGCGTCTAATGAAGACGAGGGTTGAAGACATTTTTCACATTCAACGTGCATAAGCAACTCAGAGTGACCGATCGTATTTCATAAAGAACAAGCATGACACAGCTTCTCTGTGAGCGAGACCTTAAACCATCCATCCACCAGCAGAAGTAAGGTTATGAAAACTGCCCGTTCGGATCCTGGTTTCAGATGTACCTGTGAACCCGCAGGCCTCGGCCAAAAGGAAGGTGCTCCAAGACATGAGGAAAAACAAAGCCGTCTCCAGCAGAGGGAAGTCCCTAAGCTTGGTAAACTTGGTCACGTGAGGACAACTTAAAAGTTAAGGGACAAAGCAAAAGGACAACACATCGGAAAATGATTATTTACAGAACAACAGTCGAGTGTTTCATCAAAGAGAAGAGTTCAGGCCACACGGGAGCAAGAAAAGGATATGAAAGCAGTCATGACTCCTGTAGCCACTCCAAGTGCAAAGGATCCACTGAAGACACCCACAAAGATGCCCAAGGATTTCAGCACAGCCATGGCCTCAAAGCTGTGGCTGTTGTCTCCTGCAGGCTGATACGCCACGATGGAGCTGAAGGACAGAAAAACATTTACTAGAAAAACAGAAACAGACTCTTACTAAGAATACAGGAAGAGAGAGAGAGGCCCAATGTCAAACACATGCTCGCATTAGGTTAGAAACAATGGCTGCCAGGCATCAAATCCTCCCTGTACAACTGAAACAGAGCTGGGTTTGCATGCTGGAGCCTAACTAACCCGGTTTGGTTAATGTTTCACAGACTTTTAACAAAGATAAATGAGCAAAACTGTTATATGCAAAGAATGATGTGGCAGTATGGATGGGTAAAAAGATGGAGGAACAGTGGTAGAGGGACACAGGGGAGGGTTATGCTAAAGGTTGCTTTAGGCTACAGCCTAAATGAAAGATCGGAATCACATCAGCAAAAAAGGTTCTAACACAAGCAAACCCACCCACCCACCGGGGAGGGAATGTCTGGTTTTCTCCCAGCCACCCTTCAACCTCCTCAGACTTGACGGAGCCGTTCCCTCCAGTGGAGAGGACGGCTCCGGGGCCATGCCTGCTCTGCTTCTCCAAGCGGAGGAGGACCCTACATACGTACGTACGCACAGGCAGGTGCGAATGACACAGATGGATGGAGAAAGGCAAGCAGTGAAATGACAGGGAATGACATTAGTGTGGTTAAATCTTCCCGTGCAGCAGACATTCAAACACACATTTCCACAAGTGATGTTTTCCTTTCCCCAAAACAGAAGCTACTCGAGCTTCAAACGTCTCATCACACAGTTAAAAACATTAACAAAATACAGGTTTATGCGATAAATGGATGCTTGATTTCTTTAAAAAGCTTCAAAATCCATGTTTCAATACTTACGAGGACAGGACGATGGCCACAGCGTCATTGAGGACACTCTCCCCAAACAGCAGCGCGTACAAGTCGACGTCTACTTTTAGCTCATTGAAGATCGCTAGCACCGTCACTGAGACAAACGGAGAGACAGAAACACCTCTAAATGCCACACCGTTCAAAAGAACAAGGGGACAAAATGCTTCAAAACAAGTTTCTGCATATTTAAATTCTCCATTTGGAAGATTCAAGCTCCCTCCTTTACCCGGGTCTGTTGCTGAGACGATAGCTCCAAAGAAGAGGCAATCAGTGAAGTAAAAATCCCCCCCAAGTTGGCCCACAACTTTCATAAAGGACACAAAGCCATACATGATGAGCCTAAGGAGGGGAAAAACATCAGTATTAAAGATGCTTGCATCAATATAGTGCTGTTTACGACTGATTGAGCCTGTAAGACACAAGCTGTAAAAACGAGTAAATCCAGATTTAAGAGTAATATTGGAGATAATCAAAGGGTGTACCCAATAACAAAGCAGGATATAACTGTTCCCAAGAAAGCATAAGCCAAGATGGAGCCAATGTTTCTGAAGAAATGCCTCTAAAGAAGAAAAAAAGACCGATTTTAACTAAAGTCTACAGAAAACAGAACATTTGTTATTGTCAAATAACCTATTTTTATAGAAATCAACTAAATGAAAACCTTTCATTAATCACATACAGTATCTTACCCTTTTCAAGCTGTAACCTGCATGGAAGATTATGGGAGGCAGCAAAATGTTGAAAAACACCTCTGGGTCAAAGGTCACCTGAAAACAAGCCAATAACAGCAGACTTATGAGCGTATTCACCAGAATAAAAGTGTTTGACGTTAAAATGTGTGACATTTTGAAAAGTCTTCTCCTGTTATAAAGCTGCTACCAGCTGAGTCGTTCGGATCAAAAACAAAAAAAATGCAGGTCGACCCTTCATCTAGAGGTAATCTTGCCTTTCGCAGCATCTCGTCATCTTGGTGGCCACTGCCCGGAGTGACCTCCCCCTTGAGGGTGTACTCGTAAAACCGCCCGCTGACGTTGACTAACAGAGTGGCGGGACTGGCGTTGACGGCGCAGCCAAGGATCACATCACTCATGCTTTGAGGCACGTGGATGCCGAATCGCAGGATCACACCTACCAATAGGCCTTTGGTTAAAACAGAAACAACAGTGGGATTATGATTAGTGGGGATTGGTGAAAAAACTTCTATGTTGAGCTGGAAAACTGAAACAATCGGGAAATTACTAAAATTCCACAATAATCATTATTATTCCCTTTCTTCAAATCACTTTCACAGACTGGTGTTGATAGTGATTTATCTGCTTGAAGCAGGCACAACTCAAAGTACAATACCCTGTTCCACCCATAGGTGGCACTAACACATACAGACAAAATTAAACATTATGTTTAAATGTTATAATCACATAAAATGAGAACAAGTAAACACATTTTACTGCAGCAGCTGCATGTTCAGCTCTGTATAAAGCAACAGTGTGTTGTGTGTTAAAAAAACATGCACACTATCAGCCAACACCCCATGAACTCTAAATTCAGTGATGCCAATTGGTCAAAAGCTCTTGCAGTTCTACCTAGCAACCAAACACGATTGGCTGTTTATCTGCAGTTCAGGTGCGTTTTTTCCCAGCCCCAAGAGCGGTATTAGTGAGTCTGTTGGGGTAAGTTCACTGTTTTACAAAGCAACTGGTGAAAAAGGTGTATAAATAATTCAAATTGCATGCAGCCACACACAATAAAGCAAAACAGAAACATTTGTTGTAAATACATGTATATATATTGTAGTATTTTTGTTTTACTTTTTAGATGTTTTTCTTTCTTTACATCAGGGAACCTATGTATGAACTGCCATTGGTTATTATCGTATTTATTCAAATTAAACAACCATTAATCTCTATTTTCTCAATCCAATATTACTTTATGAAACAGTCTGTAGAGGTGCTTCAAGCATGGATATAATTTGGGGGGGGGGGATGGGGGGGGGACACTGTTTCCAAAGTCAAGTTTTGACCCCTGCACTTTTAACCATCCAAACACAATATTACGCTATATTAAATGGACACTGGCTGAGCTTAAGGACCAAGCGGAAAACAACCATTTGTGTTGAAGCCTGTTTCCCATTAGAGCATACTGTAAAGATACCCCCCCCCCCCCCCGTGTCCCCCCCACTTCTAAAGTGAAAATTACGTCCATGGCTCCAAGAAACATTTATGAATTATTAGAAATTATGAATCATTAGATTCATAACTTCTAATAACATATTTTTATTCAACTCCGACAAAGTCTGATCTTTTGTTAAATTGATTTCATGTGTTTAAACAATAAAAACATGACAGATAAGCTGCCCACGCGCCTTGTCACGTGGCAAGAAAGTGTTTAATTGGTTTACTGGTCAGGTTTAAAGAGCTAACTAACTGATGACACGCTGGCTAGCTAGCATTCATGTCCTTACCATAGATCATAGCAAGACCCGTTTCGTGGAGAAATCTAACCCGCCGGTGTTTGAACAACCAAATCGTCAGAATGGTGAGTGTCAGAAGCATAATAAATATGAGCAGGTATGCACTGTCCTGCCGGTGGCTCTCCTCAGCCATCCTTTCGGTAACGACGTTGTCCAACGCAGCATTGCTGTCGCCTTGGCTGCCGACGAGCAGGACGGACACAAGAAAAGGTAGCAGAAAGGTCGCTTTGGAGGGTTTAACCCCAAAGATGCGCCTCGGTGTGAACTCCATCGTGGTCTTGTGTGAAACTGTTACATTTGTCGTCAAAATTGTGTCTCGGTTTGGCCAAGAACGTAAATAACAGCTGAGCGTCTTCCGCCTCCTCAACCTAAACACTGAGACTTCCGGTCCCTCAAAATAAAAGTCCGCTTCCAACTCTGCTACTAACAGCGACCCGTGGTGGTGCTGCTGCGAGGGGGAAATAAAGTATATAATAATACAATTACGTTACAAATCAATTTAATCAACAACATCAATGAACTGTCTTATTTGTAGCTCATTTAAGTCAATAACAGAACTCACTTAAATCATTTTTAGGTATTATTTAAGCAAACTTGGCAGAATTTAGGTTAAAGATAACTAATTATATTCCTAATTGTAAAATTCAAACGTTCCGATCTGTACAAAAAAAGTATCTGAACAGGTTACACATAATATTGTGTTGGTGCTGCAAACATCTAATACTCTATTCTTAATAAAACAAACACGAATACCAAAAATAAAATTCTGTTTATGTCATGTTCCGTGTCCCTCTGTCCCCAGCCTCCTCCTGTTCTCCTCCAGGTTCCCCTGCGTAGTTCTTTCCCCATTTAGTTTATTGAATGCACCTGCCTTCCCTCCAGATCACTCACACCTGTCACCTGTTCCTCTGATCACCTCCCTCTGTGTTTAAAAGCCCCGACTTGGCCCTCATTGTTAGTCGGTCCATTGTTGTGAGTCAGCATTGATTTGGTCCCTCGTCAGGTTCTAGTCTTTGTGCTCATTATTGAGCTTTTGGTTTTTTGGCTTTCAGTTTTCTGAATTTCATTCCTGCATCTAAGTCATTTTTGTTGCCACCTTAATAAAAGGATTTTACCTTTATTCAACTGCTCTTGCCTCGAGTCATTCTGGGCTTCTGCATTTTGGGTCCTACCTCCTCCTGCTCAGCTGATCGTTAATTCTCAAACATCATTTAAAAAAATGTCTAACAAAATTGTGTCCAGCACTTTTTTTTCCCCATTCGCTTCTAAACGTCTAATGATTTTTATTTAACCTTTATTTAGGGAGAAAATCCTGAGATGATATTATGTAGGCTGAACAAATTGGATTTCAGAGTGTGCATTAAAGATGAGCCTACATTTATTGCAATTAAAAATTTTATTTCACTGGTTTAAGTTAAAAACATCTTATCAACCAGATTATGGATGTCTAGTGAGATCTAGTGGTTTAAGCGAGAGTTCTTTTTTATTGCATTTCAAGAAAGAGAAATCTTATGCATGTTTTGCACAGCGCTCTACATAAGACATTGCTGTTAACCAACTAACTCAGTTTAAGATAAAATAACTCCCGATTTTAATGTAAAAGAGACAGATGTGCAAATAAAAGAAATACTAGAGACATTATGTCCCCTGTGTAAATCTTATTTGTCAAAGCAGAGTAAATAAAATAAATGCAAAAAGAAGCAAGAACAATCTGCATAAAATCTGAATAAGAGAAATAAAAATTTAGCATTTTAATGCACTCATTTAAAACTCTAATTTATCTAATAATCCGCAAAGTCAAAACCTGCAAAAGCTGAGATTTAGGGGAGGAAACAAACATTGTCTTTACTAACAGAAAATGTATAAACGAATGACTAAACAAATGACACTTTGTGATTTTTACATATCTGTTTGCATTATTTAAATCTAAAATGCATTTGGTGCCAAGTGTGTATTTTTTTTACATTGCGTGACAAGATAGAAACAAAGGGTAAAAAAGTAGTGCCACTGCATTTTCACAACGAAACACGAAAATTAGTGGAGATCACTTTTTTCTCCTCCACACACAAACTCAATAAACCCTCATCAAGTTCTCTGGAAATGAGCTGAGATCTGACAACAAGTGAAGGAGTCAGCAGCGCAATGTTGGGCAGAAAAGTGATTCTTTGTTAATCTGGCTAACTTACAGCTAATTACTGAAAGATAAAGGCAGATTTCAGTCCGTTTTACATCATTTGGACTTATCTTTTCTGGTCACTAAATTTGCTTTTTGACAATATAATGGACTCTGGAGTCCTTGACTTTCTTTGGTTAATTAAAACGTGATTAACAATGATTATTGCCCCAGTAAAAACGCACTGATCAGACTGAGTTCACGTTTAACTCGCCACAATTCTTGAGAAACCCAGTTTCCGACGTACCTGCTGGGTCCCTAAAACTTTCATTTTAAATATTTCCTGTGACCGGAAACCAAAGCCACAAAACTCTGTGTGAAGCAGCAAACACACACAGAACTATCCAACCTGCAAACATGCAGCAGGTAGTGTTGAGCACCTGATTCTGTGAGTTTGTGAAAAATTCACAAGTTTGATGTGATCAGCTTTAATTTTTAAAATAAAACTACTGATTGTTGTCATTTGGCTCTTAAACAGTTCATTCAACATAAATTAAAGTTGTTGACAGGATGCCAATTATTTTATCTAAAAGATGAGACTGGATCCTACGTGTTTAAGACATGTTTGCATCCCTGTCTCCTTTATCTTCATGTTCATTTCTCATACCTCCATTTTGCTTTTATGCTCCTCCTTAAAAGTCTTGAAAATTGACGAAATAAGACACAAAAATGATGATTTTACCTAGGCTTTGCACTTCTTGTGTTGTACACTCCTTGATTGTTTGAGGCTCAAATGCTTCTGTGATTCTTGTCGTCACTGTTTGCATAAAACGCATTAATTACCTGATTATTTAGATCAAACAAGCTTCAATGATCCAGTTTGCTCTGATGGGTGATAGAAACACCAGTTTAAAGGTGTTTTTTAGGGTTGTTTTTGCTGCCGCCTCAGTCTGGAAACAGGAAAAGAGAAAAACCCACATTTAAAGCGGAAGTGAAACATAGAAGTGTGTGCTGAGCTGAACGCACCACAGTTGCATCTGCCACGATGTTGGCTCCACTGCTTCTGCTTCTCTGTCTCTCTGAACAAATACGGGCCCAAAATCCACCCGGTAAGAGCGTCTACAATCGAAAAACTAAGATTCTTTTGGTTTTATGAGCTTTTAGTTTGCTTGATTGTGTTAAAATGAGGATAAACTTTTTAATAATCGACCTCCGTTTTCTATTTGATTAAGAACTTATAATGTTTCACATGATTTTGTTTAAGATTAGTAGTTATAATGTCTCAGTAGTCCATTGCGAGCGCCTTTTCCAATCTAAAAATTGTTTTCTTTACTTTTACTTAAATAAATTAACCAAATATAAAATATTTTAAAAACTGAAATTAAAGAAGGACAAAAAATATTTAACTGGTTTGTTGCTGTTATTTAATAAGATTTAACTCCAGTTTAGAAGTCTTAGTTGAAAATTCCCTTTGACGTGTGTGTGTGTGTGTGTGTGTGTGTGTGTGTGTGTGTGTGTGTGTGTGTGTGTGTGTGTTACACCTCATGTCGCCTGTGTAATACGACTCCACCTTCAAATGTCACATGAATCAAAACTTTATAATTTAACAGTTTTGCGTCGGTGTTCTTTTTGTCCTAAGGGTGAGAACTTGATCCAACCAAGGTCACATTGCTGTTGATTGTTTCTTTTAGTATTTTGATGTAACTTTACAGAAATATTAGTTTTATCTGTTATGTTGTCTTGTTTTATCAAAACCCAGAAATGAAATTATGGATCTGAACTTTTTCGTCTCTAAAGCTTGTTTTGGGTGTTCATCCAGCATTAAACTAAAATATAACAGGAAATGAGAAAATAGCGTGGCTCTTAGCAACAGGACCAAAATGTCCTCAATCTGTTATCATTTAATTAGCGTAATTGTAATTTTTTGTTGTTGTTTGTTTTAATTTAGTCATGTTAGGTTTTTCAGGGTAACTTCAGACCTAAAACTGAGAATATTCTGGTGTTGTGCATAATTTTAAAATCATTTTCAAGCAGCTTAGTAATCTGTGCTTTTATTGTTTTTTCTTGGGTTTTAATGTTGGTTTCTCTTAAGAAAAGTTCTAAAACAATTCTTAAACTTTTATTATTGGTGAGAAAGCATCGAGTCCCTTCTGTTTGAATGTATTTTTTTATTTGCATTCGTCATGAAATAACTTGTTTTCTTGTGTTTTCGACAGATGTGGAATGTCTGATAGTGAATCAGGAACAAGTTCACTGTGTCTGGAATAAAAATGGAGCTCCAGGGGTCAATTACACCTTCTCCAGCTGGTTTGTACTCGAATAACTTCAAATGTAAAGTCTGTTCTCTCTAACACAGCCCTCAAGTCAATTTTCTTATTTTTTTAGATAAAATGTTCTGAATTGGTTTAAAACATCAACATTTTTATCAGTTATAAATAAATAAGATTTGGCTTGGTGCCGAGCAAATCCATGACATTATATTATATTTGCATCATGATCATAATTGCAGTAACAAAAGTTTATTTTTCACTCCACAGGTTTGAAAATAATAAAGAAAGTAACTGTACCAACTACCTGATAGAGGACAACATCACCATTGGATGTAAGCGAGACTGCAAAAGAGAGGATAAATTCAGTGACTTTTACACCATATTGAGACACGGCAATGAGACGAAGAGTAAGAAGATACATGCGCTTAAAAAGAAAGGTATGCACATTTAGGATTTACAGTTGGGGGGGGGGGGGGATCAGGTCAGTCACTCCCTCAGCAGCTTGCTGGGCGACGCCTCCTTTAGGTGCATTTCTTAACTCATTCACTGCCATTGACGACTAAAGTCGTCATTTGTATTTTTTTACTGTGTGGGCGTCGGAACGAGCCCCTGCACCGTGAGAACAAACACCTCAGCTCTAAAGCCAATTTTCATCCGCGTACGTCACACGTCACGTGATCAGAAAGCAGAAAATCCATGTGTTAGGAGATTGTTTTGGGCCGCTGCTGTAAAAAAAAAAGTGAGGCACGAACTGAAAAAGCTTCTGTCGATCACAATTTGAGAATGGATTATGAAAGAACGGATAATGCTTGAAATGCGCAGATTCTTCCTGATGTGAGGTGAGGTGAGTCTTCTTTTTGTTTTAGTAGTTTTGGCGTTGACACCATCATAGAGCGCAACGTTCTGTGACTCTTGAGAAAACGGTAAAAATGCTGAAAAACGTTGGCAGCGAAGGGCTTTTCTGATCAGAAAATGGCTGGTAGTGAATGAGTTAAACAGGAAATATTGTTGATGTAGGATTCTGGTAGTGGGGTGACTCACTCTTTAATTTGAAGGGATTTCACCAAAAAGCCTAAATTCTAAACTAAAAAATGAACAAAAACCATAAAAAATACAAGTGGGAATTAATTGCACTCTTTCTCCTTTCTCACCAGTCAAGTTAAACCCACCAACCAACGTTACAGTAAAAATTGGATCCGATTCCAACTTGTGGTTTTACTGGAACCAGTCAACACCACGATGTGTGGACAACCAAGTTCGCTTCCGAATAAACAACAAGCCGTGGGATGTAGGCAAAGTGGAATTTTTTTTAATTTAATCAAAAACTTTTTAAAGTCCTTTTTAACTAACCTTTTTTTTTTTTTACAGTCCACTCATGTCCCTTCTGAGAGGCTGAGCTACTGCATCAACTTACCCTCCAGCAATTCCAGGTATGAGTTCCAGGTGAAAAGTAAAATAACGGAAAGCTGTGGAGACTCGGATATCTGGAGTGACTGGAGCGATCCTGTGGCCTGGGGGTTCAACAACAGCACAAGTAGGGTTTTTAAGATGTCTGCCATGTGAATATTGTGAATATCTTTTCCATTTCACATCAGTCCTTTTGGGTTCTGTCCTCTCAGACACAAATATAAAGGAGCCAATATCTGTGTGGACACCAGTGCTGTACGTAGTGGGTGCCATCACCCTCATCCTACTGATCATCATGCTTCTGCGCCACGAGAGGTGAGCATCCCATCATGCCTTGGGCTCTGAACAGGAGAGCTCTTTCTACTTCCACTATATTTCATTTAAAGGTGCACTGTGTAGAAGTGAAATAAAAATGACATCATGTGGTAAAATGTGGTTACTGCAACCACTTTAAACAACTCTGGAGCTTTTTGCCGGCCGTCGTCAAATTACAGTTGACGGCGCTGCAGCTTTAGCTCGCAGGAGACACGGCAACCCCACTCTCACTGATGGTAAACAGTTGTTACGTCCCTCCTTACTTTGTTTTGAAAGGAAACAAACTGACAATCCTTGCAGCCAGCTGGATATGAAATATGTTTCCTTATAACCATTCTTTCAAAATGACTGAAACATTAGACTCTTTTGGGATTTTCTCACAGTAAAATTCTCACGATATTCTTGCATAATGCACCTTTAATTCATTTACTTTATGCTAACTGTTAGCATTTCCAGCTAAGCACGTGTTTTTTCTACGTGTGTTTGTTTATCATACTGAACTGGTTATCTATAAGCATGTGTTAATGTAACAAATAACACATATTCCTTCATTAACTAATTAAATACATTTCAGGAGGTACAGTTGATGTGATTTTATGAAAGTAAAATGGTCTCCACCTCCCATTCAGGCTGAGGATCATCCTCATCCCCGTGGTTCCCAAGCCGTTGCTCAGCTCCCCTGAGATCGAGGTTAGTTATATTTGTTTTTTGACTTCCTCACAGAGATGGTGTATTTGTTAGCTTAAAGAGCAGACATCTGCAGTCGTGGAGGCAGTACTGCGAGGCAGATTTTCTTAAAACTGATCGTGGGTTGCAGACGATCACCCTTTACTCTCGCACATGTTCTGGTCGTGCCCGACACTACAGGAACATTGGTGCTCGATCTTCGATGCACTAAGATCTGCGGGTCTGTTATGCATCCGGATCCCTTAACAGCTCTCTTTGGTATAATGAGTATAGATTCCCCTTTGATCAAAGGTCAACGACATATGGTCACTTTCAGTTGCCTGTTGGCCAAAAGACTTCTCCCCTCCAAGTGGAAGGACACCCACCCACCAGCGTTTGGCCTTTGGGTAAGAGACACTATGGCCGACACCTGGAGAGGTGTAGAAGTACTTTAGGGGCCTACTTGGGGATTCTTCTTCTGTTTGGTCATCCTTTATGTTGAGTTTTGATGCTGTTTCTACTGATTATTTTTAATAATATTTTATATTCTCATTTATTGTGGTTGTTGTATGTTTTTAGAGAGCGAACATCTACCGAAGACAAATTCCTTGTAAATGTACTTTTACTTGGCCAATAATTCTGAAATCTGGAAAGAAAACATCTGGAAATATTCTTGTGAACACCTTTCTTCTTTTTAATTAAATGTGATTTTATTCTTTTTTAGGTTTGGTCCATAATCTCTTTTAGGGAAGCTGTTTTTATGTTATGCTGAAACTTGCTCATTGCTTTTTTTCCTTTTTGATCACATTCCCAACATTTTTTGCTGATAAAACTATTCACCATTTTCCTTTTCTTTATTTTTCTTTAAGGATTGGTTTCCGTTCTCCAAAGGCCTGATGAAAGAAGGTTTCAAAGCCAACTACAACGAGCAGGCCTGCCCTGTACGCGAGTACGCCTATGTCTCCCGCTCTGACAGCAACATCTCCGACACCTCCGACCTCACCGTCACCACCGATCAGACCGACTGCTCAGTCTCCATCATCATGAATGAACCCGACGACCGATCCGCACCTTTCGCTTCCTCTTCAGAGTCATCTGAGGAGGATCTGAAGGTTTTCGTTTAAGCACAGTCAAAAATGATCCAAGCTGCACGTAGATTTTCTGTTCTATTTATTTACAACGACTTTTGGAATGTAACAGTATTATCACACCAAGATGAGGTGAAACATGAAGCATCACTGTGTTTCTCAGTGAGTATTCAATAAAGCAGCCATACTTTTTTTAAACAAAGTCTACATTAAAAACTGCTTGAAAAAAAGTCACAAAAAAGAATATAACCCTTTAAAACATGCATATTGTGAATAATTTTTAAGAAACAATGTATTCTGTTTTATTCCCAACTTTGAAATGTTGTTTCTAGACTGTCAAAAAAATTATAAAGCTTTACAATGTATTTGTTTTTCATAGATATATAACCACAGCATACTCAATAATTATGTTTTTGTATTTTAATGCATACAAATACGTATATGTTTATTTTGTTGGTCATTATGTGAATGCTGGTTTTATGATAGTATGTGATATCCAAATATTTAATGAAATGAAATGCTTTTTTGATCTTTGACAAAAACTGGTTAAATAACTGTTTAATTTCAATTATTACAAAATAAATAGACATGTATTGGGATGTGTTTTTAACTCATAAACTGCTGGATATATTATGGGAAAAAGTTTTTAAATACACGAAAAATTGCAAAATAGTAAAAATACAAATAAAATGCTTAAAACATGAACAGTATTTTAATTGTTTGTTTTAAAAGTCAAGTTTGATCCAACATTACCACACTCCCAGATTGCTTTTTGCCTTCAGATGAGCTTTCTTCAGCTGAATGAAGATGAGACTGAGATCCTCATCTGTGCCCCAGACAAGCTGGTTCCCAAAGTCAGAGACTCTCTTGGTCAGCTTGCTTCTCACACCAAACCTTCTGTCAGGAATCTTGGCGTGACCTTTGACCCAGCACTCACCCTGGATTCTCATGTCAGTTCTCTTGTTCGCTCTTCCTTCTTCCATCTCAGGAACATTGCTAAGCTGAGTCCCATTCTGCCCTGCTCTGAACTTGAGACAGTTATCCACACCTTCATCTCCTCACGCTCAGACTACTGTAACTCTCTTTTCACGTGTCTGAGCAGAACCTCCCTGAACCATCTACAGGTGGTTCAGAATGCCTGTGCTCGGCTTCTGACCAAGTG